>NC_056748.1:858004851-858111477 GCF_019279795.1 Protopterus annectens | reverse complement strand
GGAAAAAAAAGTTACTAGACAAAAAGGTATAACTAAAGAATTCTGTTTTTCAGTAAGCGACCATGTCTTGGCATGAGCTACAATTTCACATTGGCCAAAGCCATTCAATGCATAACTAGAGTTAGTATCTCAGTGTGTGCAGTGTTTGCAGAGTGTGTGCTTTATTACAGTACAATTATTTCAAAAAGTTTACTGTGTGCAAAGTACAAGTACAGCCATTTTGAAAAAGTCTCTTGTGCTGTATACAGTTCATTTGCAGAGTGCATTCATTCCGAAGTTTCTTACTCAGTTTCTTGTGCTGCGTACAGTTCACTCGCAAAGTACAGTCATTTCAAAGTATTTCTTACACTGATAAAAGTCACAAAGTACAGTGATTTTAAAGTGTTCTTGTGCTACAGAGACTGCTTTAGTAAAAGTGCAGTTGTTTCAAAGAGTCTGTTGTGCTATTGGGCAAAATTACAAGTTCTGGCATATATAGGTGTGTATGTTTGTACATAATTTCAAGCAGCTTTGATACTGTGTGCTGACACAGTACAGGCATTTTGCAGACCCAGTCCACTTGTGTTTGATCATAATACTGCAGAGAATTGGAGAGTATTTGAACAGAAATGTGACATTTTCATACAAGCAGCTTTTTCTGACAAAGATGCATGTATGAGGACATTTATTTTGCTTAACTTAGCAGGGTCAGAAGCCACTGAAAGAGAGCATTCTTTTGTGTATCCACCAGTAGTATATGCAGGAGAGGGCCACCACACTGGTGTACCGGCTGAACCAAGAGAGGACCCAGAGTGCTTGAAATGTAAACTTAGAGAAATGTGCAACCCCCAGACAAATGTTACATTAGAGAGGCCCCTATTTTATACACGAGACCAAAAGACAGGAGAAACTTTTGCAGCTTATATCCCTGACTTGAGAAATATGTGCAGATTTGGTGATTTGAAAGACTATGGGACAGGCCTGTGTGGGATATTAATGCTGTAGTGAGAAAGATTTTGCTTTTGCAACGATTTAACATTGAGCAAAGCTACATAAATTTGTCAAATTCATTAGCTCACAGAAAGGCACACAAGTACGGTTGCAAATGATAAGGGCATGGTTTCAGCAGCCTCTAGAGCAAGTGTAGACAACATGCAGCACATGGCTAGCAGAAGCAGGCCTAAACACATGGCAGCTGCAGCCCCTGCAGGTTTTCCAGGGAGGACCTGTAACTTTCCAGCAAGTTCTAAGAGTAGCTCAGCAAAACAGACATGCTCAATGTGGTATAAGGGCGAGTCAGCAAAAAGTACAGTTTTGTACCTACCATAAATGTAGATGTTCGAAGATCCACATTGCTGCAGTCATAACCTGTGGGTAGTCCGCTGTCCTCGGTCGGCCCGAATACCAAAGTGTTAGGCTGGCGTCGGTCATGGTCGCTCAGATCTGACGTCAGTACGCCATGGTATTAAAGCGCATGACCGACGTCATATCCTCAGTCTTTCTTGCCCCAGATGTCAGAAGGCCCTAAAAAGAAAGGCCATAGCCAAAAACAGAAAAACCTCCAAAACCCATGTACAAACAATATTTACAACCCAAACCATACAACCACTCCAAACTACAGGGGAAGGAGGGAGGGTAAATTGGACTGCAGCAATGTGGATCTTCGAACATTTACATTTATGGTAGGTACAAAACTGTACTATGTTCTTCATCTCACATTGCTGCAGTCATAACCTGTGGGTAGAATCCCAAAGCAAAGGTAAAGGGAGGTTGGCAAAATCATAAAGCATTGGGAGCTGCTAACATGCCCTGTAAGACTGCAGTGGCAAACCCAGCCCTAGATTTGGAATAAAGAGGGAGATGGTAATGTTTAGAAAAAGTGTGCACTGAACTCCAAGTAGCTGCTTCCAAAATATCTTTAGTAGCTACACCCCTTAAAAAAGCAGTAGAAGTGGCAGTAGCCCTAGTGGAATGAGGTCTGATTCCATCCGGAATCTCCTTACCATGATGAGAACAACAAAAAGCAATACAATGGCCAATCCACTTAGGAATAGTTTGTTTTGAAACAGGTTTCCCCTGAGAGCTCAAAGCAAAAGAAACAAATAACTGTTGAAACTGTCTGAACCCTTTAGTCCTGCTCAAATAATAACGCAACTGCCTGTGAATATCCAAAGTGTGCAAAATTTTCTCCCCTTTATTTTGGGGATCAGCATAAAAAGTAGGCAAATGAATAGATTGGTTCAAGGCCACATTTGAAACCACTTTAGGCATAAAAGTAGGGTTAGTACGCAGAGATACCCTATCCTTATGAAAAATCAGGAAGGGTTCAACTGCCATTAGAGCCTGTAATTCAGATACCCTTCTAGCAGGCGTAATGGCCAACAAAAAGCAGTCTTCCAAGACAAAAAACTTCAACTCAGATGTAGCTGCAGGTTCAAAAGGAGGTAAAGTAAGTTTTTCCAACACAAAATTGAGATCCCAGGAAGGAGTAGGAGCTCTACGCGGGGGTCTTATGTTCTTTGCCCCTCTAAGGAATTGCTTAAACAAAGGATGAGAGAATAATGGTGGGTCACAGTCATAGTGAGCAGAAATGGCTGCAGCATGAACTTTTACAGAGGAGAAAGACAAACCCTTGTCTAATAATTCTGTAAGATATTGAAGTGAAACACTCAAATTAGGCCTGGAAACATCAAAACTCCTTGCTTTGCTCCAAATAAAAAATCTCCTCCATTTATCAGCATAAACTTTCCTTGTACTAGGCCTCCTGGCCTCCAAAATGACATTCAAAACTTGTTGAGGAAGCTGCGACCCTCCAGGTTCTAGAACAGAATATGCCAGGCCGTCAGATGCAGGGACTGTATCCTGACATTGAGGAAATGATTGCCTGCCTGAGACAAAAGGTGTGGAATTGAAGGCAAAGGCCAAGGAGGCTCCCGTACTAAACTCCTCAGCAGAGGGTACCAGTGCTGCCGTGGCCAATCTGGAGCTATTAGAATCATGGATGGCTTGTCCGGTCTGAACTTCACTAGCACCTTGGGAAGGAGAGGCAGAGGAGGAAAGGCATAGACGTGAAGATTGCTCCAACTGAATGATAGAGCATCCACTTTCCAAGCTGTTGGATGAAACATCTTTGTGCAAAACTTTGGCAACTGGAAATTTAGTGGAGAAGCGAACAGATCTATGTCTGGAGTCCCCCATATCACTGTCAACTGTCGAAATACATGAGGATCCAACTTCCACTCGTGGGGATCCACCATCTGTCTGCTCAAAACATCTGCTAAGGAGTTCTGTGCTCCTGGCAGAAACCTTGCCTGAAGAGTGAGGTGCAAACTGAGAGCAGTCTCCCACAAAATCATAGCTTGCCTGCAAAGAGGGTACGAATGGGTTCCCCCTTGCTTGTTGATGTACCACATGACAGCTGTGTTGTCTGTTTGAATCAACACTTGTCCTGGGTGAAGTAGATCCTTGAAAGCCATCAATGCAAATTGGACTGCTAACATCTCCTTCAAGTTGATATGTAAATGTTGAAGTCTGGCAGGCCACGTGTCTTGAACCCATTTTCCATTGAGGTGTGCTCCCCAAGCCTGGTCTGAGGCATCTGTCGTTAAGATCTGACTCGCCTCTGGTCGGGTCACAGAGTCCCTTGTTTAGGTGACATTCCTGAGCCCACCACAAAAATTCCTTTTGAATGCAAGGTATTATCTGAATGACAGTGTCCAGATCGTGGCAGTGTTGTGTCCATACACTTTTGAGATACCATTGTAGCTTCCTCATATGCAGTTTGGCATTGGGAAGCACCAGAATACAAGATGCCATGAACCCCAAGGCTTGAAGGACTGTCCTTGCAGTCAGCCTGGACCAGAGACAATTGTTGGAAGTAAAGTGTAAGATTTCTTTGCTTGTCCGGGGTCAAAAAAGCCATCTGGGAGGCTGTATTCAGTCTCACACCCAGAAAGCACATTTCCTGAGAGGGTACTAGACTGGACTTTGTTTCGTTCACAGAATACCCTAGGCACCTTAACACTGCCATAACATACTGTAGATGGTGAAGTAGCTTGTTTTTGTCTTGAGCAAGTATCAGGCAATCGTCCAAATAAGGATAAATTTGTATTCCTCTTAACCTTAAGAAGGCTATCACCGGAGCCAGAACCTTTGTGAACACCCTGGGCAGTAGATAAGCCAAAGGGCAATGCAGAGAACTGATAATGTAAAGTCCCAGCCGAAAACGCAGGAATCTCCTGCAACTGGGCCTGATAGGAATATGAAGATAAGCCTCTTTGAGATCCAGAGTTACCATCCAGTGTTCTTTGCCCAACAGAGGCAGAAGTTGTTGCAACGTCAACATTTTGAATTTTGGAATGTCCAGGTATGTGTTGAGGATAGATAAATCCAAAATTGGCCTCCAAGTGTTTCCTTTCTTTGGTACAAGAAACAGGCGAGAATAAAATCCTAGGCCCACTTCTGACAGAGGGACCTGCTGTATAGCCCCATTTGAAGAAGTAAAGAAATCTGTTTGTGAGCCTCCACCCTTTGCTGAGGAACGTCTGGCATGCCTTTGAAAGGAGGCAATGTGTGGAAATAAAACTTGTAGCCTCGGTCTATAATGTCCAACACCCATTTGTCCTGGGTGACTAAAAGCCAGTTTTGCCTGAAGAGTGCCAACTTTCCTCCCAGAGGAGCTGCCAGGCAGGAAGGATCTGGCAGCTGAAGATGCAGGTCATTGGGTCTGTTTACGAAAGGACTGGCCCCTGCCCTCACCTGTAGATTGTGCAGGGGAACTCCACGTTCTAGGCCTGAAAGAACCCTGAGCTCTGCCCCTACCACGTCTAGACCTGCCCCTAGACTGTAAAATCAGAAGAAGGGTAAGCCCATCCCTTAGTAGGCCAATTTCTGCTAAACTTAGGGGGCTGCACCTGCAAAAAATCCTTAACAGTCTGCATAGACTTAGCTTTGTCTTCCATTTTCTTTAAGAATGACTCCACAGGAGAACCAAACAAAACTTCAGACTGCAGAGGAGCATCCAAAATACGAGCTTTAACATGCTCTGACAAGTTCTGATCCTTAAGCCAGGCGTGCCTACGAATAACTGATCCAGTGGCAGCCACCCTGGAAGAAGCCTGTAAAGCATCGAAACCACACTGCAAAGAATGCTTACCCACCTGATCAGAGGCATGAACCAAATCCTGTAATTCCTTACACTCTATGCCCTCTGCCAAAGCATCTACCTTAGATTTTAACTGAGTAAGGAGAAAATTCTGGTACTTCAACATATGAAACTGGCAATTCAAAGCCGTCATTGCTAGAGTGGAAGAGGTATACACTTTTTTACCCCACCTATCCAAAGCTCTAGAATCTTTATCCATAGGAACTGGATTCTTTACAACAGAAGCCCTGACACCCTTAGGTCCCTGGCTAATAGTTTCTGGGTCAGCCCTTGGGCTCTTATACAGATATTTATGAGCCTCTGGCACTCTATAATACCTATCTGGTTTAACTGGCGCAGGAGGCAAAGAGTCTGGATTAAGGGAAGCCTCAGAGAAAACATCCTGAGCAACATCCAAAACAGGAGGTATAGCCAAGGGCCGATGTTGTGGTAAAAACAAAAATTCCCTAAGCCTCTTTCGGGAATCTGAGAAATCCTGACCTTCCCATTTAAAATGCTCCCTCATAGAATGCAGGGTTTCTGAAAAAGAAAAATCCTCTGGAGGAGAAGCAGAAGGACTGGAATCCTCTACGTCTGAATCAGAATAAGGAGGAAAATCCTGAATGTCTTCAGCCGAAGACTCTGAGTAATCTGAAGCATGTTCCAAACTTTCCACCTCTGGCTCCACCCTAGGCCTCTTATCTGGAGGGCATAGAACCCCTGATTAAGGAAATCAAATCTTCTGCCATTTTAAGCATGTGTTTTTAGGTACAGAACCTGCAGAACTAGGACTGACACCAGAGGAAGACAAACCAGGCCTGACCTTGGAAGGTACCTTAGAGACAGAAGGGGAAGGCCTAACCACCTTATGCAAAGAAGGGAGTACAGCAACCTGAGAGGCCCCTCAGCCTGACCAGACTCCTGAGAGGCCACATCTTGCAAAATTAACGGCTCCCCCTGAGACTCAGCTGAAACCTCGGCTGGATCCACAGATTCCACCGTAGTTTCTAAAGAACCGGCGTCCGGAACGGACGACTCATCCTGCTTGGACTTTAACGATTTTTCCTTGCGCTTCTTAGCAGTAGCGTCGGAGGATCCGGCGGCATATTGTAATTACACCGCTTACCGAAGACAAGCCTAGCACAATCTAACCTACGTTTAATGGTGCGCTTATTAAATCTAGCACAAAAGCGACACCCGACTACGTCGTGCTCAGGCCCCAAACAAGGAATACAGAGAGAGAGTGGTAATCCCTATGCAGTATCTGTTTCCCACAAGAAATACAATTATTCACTTTTTCTGACATCCGGAATTAACTGAGGCAAGAAAAAACAAAATATTCTAACGGGTACTTAGCCCAACTTGGTTTTCGGTCTGAAACTCAGAATACGAAAATTTCAGAACGCCGAACGGCACTTGCAAACGCTGCTTCTGCTTCGGACCATGCGGCAAGAAAGACTGAGGATATGACGTCTGTCATGCGCTTTAATACCATGGCGTACTGACGTCAGATCTGAGCGACCATGACCGACGCTAGCCTAACACTTTGGTATTCGGGCCGACCGAGGACAGCGGACTACCCACAGGTTATGACTGCAGCAATGTGAGATGAAGAACATCCAAAGTCAAGTCTTCTTGTTAACTGTCGTAATTGTGGTGCCAGTCATGAGTCTAAAAGAGAGAAGTGCTTAGCATTTGGTCAACAATGCCACAAGTGTAAACAAATGGAACCACTTTCAAAAGTTTTGCAAATCATGCAAGCCTCAATTAAGAAAGGTCACTCAAAAAAGCAATCTGATCATGTGGAAAGCAGCAACCCTACTTTCTATATAGATAGTGAATCAGTGGTCAATGAAAAGGTTAATGCAGTAGATTTGTTGGCAAAAAAAATGTGTTTTGCACTCTCTAGATGAATGGTAAACCCACACAGCTCAAAGCAGACACTGGTTCAAAGTGTAATGTTATGTCAGCAGAAACATTTGCTACTTAAAGTACAGTTTTGTACCTACTATAAATGTAGATGTTCGAGTGCTAATACAGCTGCAGTCATAACAGATGGGTTATCCTGCCATCAGGCGGGTCCTCGGTCGGCTGAATTCCAAAGTCTAGGTCCGGCGTCGGATGCCGTCACTTCTTCCCTGACGGCAGTGCGGCGGGGGTATAAAGGAACCAGCCGACGCCACTTTCTTCAGTTTTTCTTGCCCCAGATGTCAGGTGCCCCCAGAAGAAAGGCAAAACATAAACTTATGTAATAATGCAATGTAATATAATCAAAAACCAGTAGTTTGCAAGCAAATACACCATAAAATAATACCCAAATCAGGTTGTATGAGAAGGTGTTTGTCATTAGGCCTGTCCCAAGAGGGGATGGAGGGAGGGAAACCTGGACTGCAGCTGTATTAGCACTCGAACATCTACATTTATGGTAGGTACAAAAAGTACAGTTTTGTACCTACCATAAATGTAGATGTCCGATAGATATGCAACTGCAGTCATAACATATGGGTTGTCCTGCCTCAGGCAGCCCTCGGTCGGATGAATTCCAAAGTCTGGGTCCGGCGTCGGCTGGTGTCGCCTCCTCTCCGTCGTCACAACGGCTGGAGTATAAAGGCATCGGCCGACGCCATCTTCTTCAGTGTTTCTTGCCCCAGATGCCAGGTGCCCTCCTAGGAAGGCTAAATTTGGTAAATGGATAAAATAATCCAAAACATGCACAACAGTAATAAACAGATACACCATAGGAGATGCCCCCAGCTGAAGGGAAGAGGGGTAGGGACCCAAAAAGAAGGATACAGAGGGGTAGGAGGGTGGGAAAATCCGACTGCAGTTGCATATCTATCGGACATCTACATTTATGGTAGGTACAAAACTGTACTATGTCCTTCAAGAATGACTGCAGTCATAACATATGGGTTGAGTACCATAGCCAAGCTGGGGGTGGATGGAACTAAGATAAGGATGGTGTAGCTAAAATCCCCTGCAGGACTGCCGAAGCAAAGCCTGCTCGGGATCTGGAGTATAAAGGCAGGTTGTAGTGCTTGGTAAATGTATGCACGGAGCTCCATGTAGCAGCTTCTAAAAATGTCCTTTGTTGCCACTCCTCTTAGAAAAGCTGTGGAAGTGGCTATAGCTCTAGTGGAATGTGGCCTGATATTGGCTGGCACACCTTTTCCATGGAAAGAGTAGCAAAATCTGATGCAATGTCCAATCCATTTTGAAATTGTTTGCTTGGAGACTGCTTTTCCTTGTACTCCAGCAGCATAGGCTACAAACAGCTGATCAGACCTTCTGGTGGCCTTAGTTCTGTCCAAGTAGTAGCGTAATTGTCTGTGTATGTCCAAAGTATGCAGAAGTTTTTCCCCCTTATTTTGAGGATTGGGAAAGAATGCAGGTAGATGAATAGCTTGATTTAGAGACACCCTGGAAATTACTTTTGGCATGAATGTAGGACTGGTTCTTAGAGAGACTCTGTCTTGATGAAAAATGAGGAAGGGGGGCACTGCCATGAGTGCCTGTATCTCCGAAACTCTTCTTGCAGAGGTGACTGCCAATAAGAAGGCCGTCTTCCATGACGGAAATTGCATTTCTGAGGTTGCTGCTGGCTCAAATGGAGGGAGAGTTAGTTTTTTCCAACACGTAGTTGAGGTCCCATGCAGGTACTGGCTGTTTTCTGGGAGGTTTGATATTCTTTATCCCTCTTAGAAACTGTCTTAGCAGAGGATGCGAAAACACTGGAGGGTCACAGTTGTATTTTGCCGAGATTGCTGAGGCATGAATCTTTATTGAGGAGTATGAGAGTCCAGTATGAAATAGTTCTGCCAAGTATTCTAATATTTGAGGTATACTCAGTAATGCTGTGTCCTGACCCCTGTTGGCATTCCAGATACTGAATCTCTTCCACTTGGCTGAATAGGTTTTTCTGGTGGAAGGTCTGCGTGCTTCCAGCAAGATCTCTTGAACAGATTTGGAAAGAGAGTTTGGTGCTGAAGTCATGGTAGCCTCCAGGCTGTTAAACGCAATGCTTTCAGGTCTTGATGTACAGTCCTGTAATTGTGTTGAGTTAGGAGCAGGGGCCATGGCTTGGTCCAAGTTATGGTCAATAGCAATGGGTACCAGTGTTGCCTCGGCCAGTCTGGAGCTATCAAGATGCCAGTTGGTTGTTCTGCTTTGATCTTCAGTATCACCTTGGTCAGCAGAGGCAGGGGAGGGAATGCATAAATTTTTTAGAGAATTCCAGCTGAAGGAGAGAGCATCCGTTTTCCAAGCTAGAGGGTGGCGAGTCCTTGTGCAGAACTTTTCCAGGTGATGATTTAAGTGGGAAGCAAAAAGATCCACGTCCGGTCTTCCCCATGTCCTTGCCAGTTGAGAGAAAATGTGAGGGTGCAGCATCCATTCGTGTGGATCCATGAAATTTCTGCTCAGATTGTCCGCCAGTACATTGTCCTTGCCTGGTACAAACTGGGATTGTAAATGTATCCTCAGGCTCAGGGATTTTTCCCAGAGAAGCATTGTTAGTCTGCAGAGGGGGTAAGAATGAGTGCCTCCCTGCTTGTTTATGTACCACATGACAGTAGTGTTGTCTGTCCTTATTAGCAAATGTCCTTGTCTTAGTGTTTTTTCGAAAGTCTCGATGGCATGTATCACTGCCAACATCTCCTTTTGGTTTGTGTGCAGATTTCTTTCCTTCGGCGTCCAAAGACCTTGAATGCATCAGCCCTCCATGTGCGCCCCCCATCCATGGTCTGAGGTGTCTGTTGTTATCATTTGGTCTGCTTGAGGTCTGTTGAAAGGCATGCCTTCGTTTAGTTGACTGGCTTGAGCCCACCATAGAAATTCCTTCTGCAGACATGGAATAAGTGTGATTATGTCCTCTAGGCTGTTGTTGTGTTGAGACCATAAGTTTGTTAGATACCATTGCAGCTTTCTCATATGAAGTCTTGCCAAAGGTATCAGAAGGATGCAAGATGCCTTGAAGCCCAGGGTCTGCAGGATTTTCCTTGCAGTCAGCTGGGAAAGCTTTGCTAGGCCTTTGAAGTACTCTGGTAAATGCTGCTGTTTTTCCTCTGTGAGGTAGGCCATTTGTTTTTCCGTGTCCAGTTTGGCTCCTAGGAATATAATTTGTTGGGATGGTAGTAAGTTTGACTTCTGAATGTTGACTGTGTATCCCAAGGCCTGCAGTAGATGCATGACATAGTCCAAATTCCCTTTTAAGGTTCGTTTGTTGTCTGCTTGTATGAGACAGTCGTCCAAGTAGGGGTATATTTGAATCCCCTGCAGTCTGCAGTGTGCCACTACTGATGCCAGGCATTTCGTGAACACTCTAGGCGCAGTAGATAAGCCAAACGGCAATGCTGAGAATTGATAATGCTCTGTCCCTGCAAGAAATCTGAGGTATCTTCTGCAGCTTTGGGACATGCAGGTATGCCTCCTTGAGGTCCAGAGTGACCAGCCAAGACCCCTTGCCCAACATGGGAAGAAGTTGCTGCAACGTCAGCATTTTGAACTTTGGCACAATGAGGAAAGTGTTTAGAGTTGACAAGTCCAGTATGGGTCTCCACTTGTTTTCTTTTCTTGGAACAAGGAACAATCTTGAATAAAATCCCTGGCCTTGTTCCTGAGGAGGAACCCTTTCTATTGCTTTTATACTTAATAGCTTGGAAACTTGAGTGAGTGCCTCTGCCCTTTGATGATGTGGCAGGTTTGGCATGCCTTGTTTTATTGGTAATGTGTGGAAGTGGAATCTGTAACCTTTGTCTATCAAATCCAGAATCCAATTGTCCTTGGTTAAGATATGCCAGTTTTGTGAGAATAAGGCTAATTTTCCGCCCAAAGGTGCTTCTCTTTGAACCTTTGTAGGCGGTACGAAAGTCAAGTCATTGTGACTGTCCTTGTGGTGCAGCTGAATTGTCTGCGCCACTTTTTGATTTGGAGGTTGCCATTGGCGTCCCCTGTAAGATCCTCGGTATTGCCCTCTGCCTCGGCCACGTCTGCTTTTTCCCCTTTGAAACTTGTCAGAGCCGGGGAAGGACCAATTCTTGGAGGGCCAGTTTCTGCTGAATCTGGGTGGCTGAACCTGAAGGAAATCCTTGACTGTCTGTACTGACTTTGCTTTTTCCTCTATGGATTTCAATACATCTTGTGCAGTAGCACCAAAAAGCTTTTGTTTTTCCAATGGTGCATCCAGTAACTTTACTTTAACATGGTCAGGCAAAGACTGATCCTTCAACCAAGCATGTCTACGTATTACAGCCCCAGTCATAGCTGCCCTACATGAAGCTTCCAGTGCATCATAACCACACTGCAGAAAATGGTTATTAACCTGCTGAGTGTTATGAATATGATCCTGCACTGCCTTTTTATCAATAGACTCAGGAGAGGCTAACTTTTTCTGTAAATCATCTAGGAGGAAATCTTGCTACTGAAACATGTGAAAAAGGCAGTTAAGAGACCTCATGGCTAAAGTAGTAGAGGTATATACTTTTTTACCCCATCTCTCCAGGGACCTAGCTTCTCTGTCAGCTGGCAGTGGGTTTTTGGCAGAGGAGGAAGCCACTCCCTTGGGGCCCTGTGAAATAGTTTCTAGGTCCACAGAGTGAGCCTTAAAAAGGTGCTTGTGAGTGTCAGGGACCCTGTAATATCTGTCCGGCTTGACAGGAGCAGGAGGAAGAGAATCAGGGTTGGCACTGGAGTCAGAGTAAACATCATCCAAAACATCCATAACTGGAGGGATAGCCAAGGGTCTGTGCTGGGGAAGCTTGAGGAAAGTACGAAGCCTTTTCCTGGAGTCCGAGAATTCCTGACCCTGCCATTGAAAATGTTCCCTCATGGAATGCAGGACTTCACCAAAAGAGAAATCCTCTGGAGGGGAGGCAGAGGGAATTGATTCCTCAGCATCAGAGTCCTCGTATGCCTGGAAGGGTTCTTCTTGGGCATCAGAATGCTCAGAATCCCCAGAGGCTTCATCCGAGGAGAGGTCGTCCGCCTGCTCAGTTCTAGGCCTTTTTTCTGCAGGTGGCTGAGAACCCCTGTCCGGATGAGGCGGAGACCCCCTGATAAGGGAAATAAGATCTGCAGCCAGAGACATGATCTGCTTATCAGATGAAGGGGCCTGGGCAGGTTTAGGATGGGCCTTGGCCTGACTGGCGGCCTTAGCACGAGCAAAGGCTTTGATGGACATGGAAACAGGAGGCCTAGCAGCCCCACGTGCAGGCGTTACCTTGTCCACAGGAATGGTGTCGGGTAGATCCAGAACTTCGGTTTCCGGAGGAAAATCCACAACCGGCACCGGAGAGATCTCCGAGACCGAAGGTAGTGTTAACGCTGTGTCGCCGGCCTGGAGCGGTTGATCTACCACTTCCGAGGGGACCGGAGCGCTAGCCGAGGATTTGGAAGTAGCATCGGTAGTGGACGCGGGCCGAGGATGTCAGTCCCGGTCCTTGTGTTTTTTTTAGCAGATTGGGTTGTCGGTTGATCCGACGGCATGATATACGCAAAGGATTCACCGAAAAAGTCCTCGGCGAATTCTGCCCGGCGCCTGAGAGTGCGCTTATTAAAGCAAGCACAGGCAGCACAGGCCGAGACGTCGTGGTCTGGGCCCAAGCAAGGAAGGCAGAGAGAATGGAAGTCCTTATGAGGCATTTGTTTACCACAAGACAAACAATTATTAACTTTCTCAATTTGTTCTGACATCGGCCGAGGCAAGAATAAATGTTCCCCAACGAGGTACTTAGCTTTTAGATGACTTCGGTACTGAAAATACAGGAGCTGACCGACCGGCACTTGCCAACTGCTTCTGCTTCGGGCACCGCGCAAGAAAGACTGAAGAAGATGGCATCGGCCGATGCCTTTATACTCCAGCCGTTGTGACGTCGGAGAGGAGGCGACACCAGCCGACGCCGGACCCAGACTTTGGAATTCGGCCGACCGAGGGCTGACTGAGGCAGGACAACCCATATGTTATGACTGCAGTTGCATTCTTGAAGGACATCTGTACTATGTTCATCGTGCATACAGCTGCAGTCATAACAGATGGGTAGAATCCCAAAGCTAAAAAGGGGTGGCAGGCACTAAGTGGAACTCGGAGGAGCAAGGATGCCCTGCAAGACTGCTGTGGCAAAGCCCGCTCTAGATTTAGAGTATAGTGGAAGGTGATAGTGCTTGGAGAAAGTGTGTACAGAACTCCAAGTGGCTGCTTCCAAAATATCCTTGGTAGGAACCCCCCTGAGGAAAGCTGCACAGGTAGCTGTGGCCCTTGTGGAGTGAGATCTGATGCTTGTAGGTACAGTTTTACCATGAAATGAGTAACAAAAGCGTATGCAGTGGGCTATCCATTTTGAGATTGTCTGTTTGGAGATGGCCTTTCCTTGAGCACCTGTAGCATAGGACACAAAGAGTTGCTCAGATTTCCTGAATGGCTTTGTCCTGTCCAAATAATAACGAAGTTGCCGGTGAATGTCCAAGGAATGTAGTAGTCTTTCCCCTTTGTTTTGTGGGTTAGGATAAAAAGTAGGTAAGTGGATAGTCTGATTTAAGGCTACACTGGATACTACCTTTGGCATAAAGGAAGGGTTGGTTCGTAAGGAAACTCTGTCCTGATGGAAAATGATGAAATGTTGCACAGCCATGAGGGCTTGTAGTTCCAAAACCCTGCGTGCTGAGGTGATAGCCAGAAGGAAGGCTGTTTTTCCATGACAAATATTGCAGTTCTGTTGAAGCAGCTGGCTCAAATGGAGGCAGGGTCAGTTTTTCTAAAATGAAATTGAGGTCCCAAGCAGGTACTGGTGGCTTCCTTGGGGGTTTTATATTCTTAGCCCCTTCTGAGGAACTGTCTTAAGAGAGGATGAGAGAATAAAGGAGGGTCAGTGTTGTATTGTGCAGAAATGGCTGAAGCATGGATCTTGGAGGAGAAGGAAAGTCCACTGTTTAACATCTCAGCTAGGTACTGTAATATTTTAGGTAAATTTAGTACCCAAGGATTCTGGCCCTTTTTCTGATTCCAGGCACAAAACAGTTTCCATTTGGCGGAGTAGGCTTTTCTAGTAGAAGGCCTTCTGGCCTCCAAGATAACATCCTGCACCTCCTTGGAGGGGAGGGTCTGTTGGGAAATCAAGGAATCCTTCATGCGACTAGATTGAGGGTTTTCAGCAGACTGTGAAGAGTTTTGAAGTTGTGCTGGGTCAACAGAAGAGGTACTAGAGGCAGGATCCATGGTGGGGAATGCGGTCTCCTCAGGAGTGGATACCAGTGTTGTCTTGGCCAGTCTGGAGCAATGAGAATCATCTTTGGCCTGTCTGCTCTGGCTTTTAATAGAACTTTGGGCAGCAGAGGAAGAGGTGGAAAGGCATAAACTGTCAATGTTGTCCAACTGAAAGAAAGTGCGTCCACTTTCCAGGCCTGTGGATGATAGGTCCTTGAGCAAGATTTTTTCAATTGGTAATTTCTGTGGGTAGCAAAGAGATCTATGTCTGGCCTTCCCCATGCCTGAATTATCTTTGCGAAAACTTGAGGATGCAACTTCCATTCGTGTGGATCTGTCATATTTCTGCTTAGGTTGTCTGCCAGCGTGTTTTCCTTCCCTGGCAGGAATTGTGCTTGAAGTTGGATTTGCAATTCCAGAGCCGTGTTCCAAAGAGACATGGCTAGTCTGCACACGGGGTATGAAGGAGTTCCTCCCAGTTTGTTTATGTACCACATCACTGTGGTGTTGTCTGTCCTTATCAATAGCTGGCCTGGATGCAGTAGGTCTTTGAAGGCCATAATAGCATTTTGCACTGCTAGCATTTCTTTTTGATTGATGTGTAGGTGCTTTTCTTTTTGGGACCATTTGCCCTGAATGCACTGATCTGTCATGTGCGCCTCCCAGGCGTAGTCCGAGGCATCTGTTGTGATGATTTGATTTGCTTGAGGCATGCAGAAGGGGAAACCTACGTTTCTTTGGCATGCTTGAGCCCACCACAGAAATTCCTTTTGAAGACATGGAATGAGTGGTATAATTGTTTCCAAACCGTGGCTGTGTTGAGACCATATGTTTTTAGGTACCATTGAAGTTTCCTCATATGCAGCTTTGCACATGGGATCAGCAGGATGCAAGATGCCATGAATCCCAGAGCCTGCAGGACTTTCCTTGCAGTCAGCCTGGTGAAGGTTGCCATTTTTCTGAAGTATTGAGATAGTTGCCCTTGCTTCTCTGGCGTGAGGTAAGCCATCTGGGTGTTTGTATTCAAGCTGGCACCCAGGAAAATTATTGCTTGAGGGGGAATTAGTTTTGATTTCTTTTTGTTGACTGCGTATCCCAGAAAGTTCAACAACTTTATTACAAACGCCAGGTGTTTCAGAAGTATGTGCTTGCTGTCCGCTTGGATCAGGCAGTCGTCCAGATATGGGTATATTTGTATCCCTTGAAGTCTGCAGAAGGCAATTACTGATGCCAGGCATTTCGTGAACACTCTGGGCGCAGTAGATAAGCCAAAGGGCAATGCAGAGAATTGATGATGGGTTGAACCTGCAAGAAATCAGAGGTATCTTCTGCAATCTTGTCTGATAGGGACATGCAGGTATGCCTCCTTGAGGTCCAATGTTACCAGCCAAGACTCCTTGCCCAGCATGGGAAGAAGCTGCTGTAATGTGAGCACCTTGAATTTTGGTACGAGTAAATATGTGTTTAGGATGGATAGGTCCAAAATAGTTCTCCAATCTCTGTCCTTCCTTGGTACCAGGAATAGTCTGGAATAAAAACCTTGACCCTGTTCTTGTGCAGGTACCTCTTGAATAGCTTTCATGTCCATGAGAGCTGAAATTTGTTTTTGTGCCTCTGCCCTTTGATTTTGTGGCAGGTTTGGCATGCCTCTCATTTTTGGAAGGGTGTGAAAGTGGAATCTGTAGCCTCTGTCTATAATGTCCAGGATCCATTTGTCTTGTGACAATATGCCAATTTTTTGAAAATGCCAGTTTTCCGCCTAAAGGTGCTGCCATTAAAGCTTTGCTTGGCATGCAAAGGGGAAAGTCATTGTGTCTGCTTTCTGAATGGCTGTGATCTATCCTCTCCACCTCTTGGTGTAGGTGTTTGCCATTGTCTGGCTCTAAATGATCCTTGAGATTGCCCTCTACCCCTCGGGCGCCTGTATCTACCTCTTTGAGGTCTGTCCGTGGCTGGAAAGACCAATTTCTTGAAGGCCAGTTTCTGCTGAAACGTGGAGGTTGTACCTGTAAGAAATCTTTCACTGTTTGCATTGATCTTGCCTTTTCCTCCATTTTCTTTAATACCTCCTCAGCTTTAACACCAAACAATACATCTTTTTGAAGAGGTGCATCTAGTAATTTAGCTTTGACATGATCTGGTAAGGTTTGCTCTTTGAGCCAAGCATGTCTACATATGACAGACCCTGTAACAGCAGCTCTACATGAGGCCTCTAAAGCATCAAAACCACATTGCAAGGTATGTTTACCCACTTGCTCTGCACTATGCAACAAATCCTGCAACTCCTTCAAGTCTGGTTGTTCAGGTTGTGTCATTTTGCTTTTCAACTGAGATAACAAAAACTGTTGATACTTTAACATATGGAACTGACAGTTTAATGCCCTCATGGTTAAAGTGGCCGACGTGTATACCTTTTTCCCCCACCTTTCTAAAGCTCTGGAATCTCCATCTGAAGGTAATGGGTTTTTGGCAGTAGAGGCCTTAATTCCCTTGGGACCCTGTGAAATAGTTTCTGGGTCAGCAGCATGGCTTTTGTATACGAATTGGTGTGAATCAGGAACCCGGTAATACCTGTCAGGTTTAACAGGAGCTGGAGGTAAAGAATCTGGGTTAAGGCTGGCCTCCGTGTACACATCATCTAGTATGTCCAAGACAGGAGGGATAGCCAGAGGCCTGTGCTGAGGAAGCAAGAGAAAATCCCTGAGCCTTTTCTTGGAATCTGAGTAATCTTGGCCTTCCCAGTGGAAGTGTTCCCTCAAGGTATGCAAGGTTTCCCCAAAAGAATAGTCCTCAGGGGGGTAGACAGAGGGAATGGACTCCTCAGCATCAGAATCTTCAAAAGGGGAAAATGAATATTCCTGGTCCTCAGAATGTTCTGAGGTAATAGAGGCCTGGTCTGAGGAAGGGTGGTCTTCCTCCAATCTGGGCCTTTTGTCCAAGGGGGGTTAAGAACCCCTGATAAGAGTAATCAAATCCTCAGCCATTTTGAGCATCTGTTTTTTAGGCATGGGGCCTTGAGAGGGGCTCTGTGGAGCTTGTCTTTTAGTTTTCTTGGCTGCTTCAGATTTTATGAAAGCCTTAATGGAAAAAGAGGAAGGCCTGAAGACACCTTGAGAGGTGGCAGGCCTGTCTAAACTCTGAGCTTCCCCGCCAAGAGTGGCGTCGGTATCTGTAGTCGGGATGGGGGCCGAGGAGCCTGCGACCTCGGGCACAGAAGACACCGCTAAAGAAGCATCATCGGTACTCAGGGGCTGCATAGGTGCCTCGCTGAGAACCGGAGCACCTGTAGCCGGCTTTAGCGTGGTGTCGGTAGAAGTCGCGGACCTTGTATGTCGGTCCTTATCTTTGCGTCTTTTACTCAAAACTGGAGTCAGAGTATCCGACGACATAATGTAATTAAATTTTTTACCAAAACAGTGTTGGGCGAACTCCGCCCGATGCTTAATAGTGCGTTTGTTGAATCTAGCACAAAAACGACAGGCTGAGACGTCGTGGTCTGGGCCTAAGCAAGGAATGCAGAAGGAATGGAAATCCTTGTGCGGTATTTGCTTCCCACATGAAATGCAATTATTAACTTTGTCTGACATCGGTCTGAGGCAAGAAAAGTTTCCCCAACGGGGTACTTAGCTTTCAAGAAGACTTCGGCTGAAAAATATTCGTAATCTCAGGAGCTGGCCGACCGGCACTTGCGAACTGCTTCTGCTTCGGGCACCGCGCGGCAAGAAAGACTGAAGAAAATGGCGTCGGCTGGTTCCTTTATACCCCTGCCGCACTGACGTCAGGGAAGAAGCGACGACATCCGACGCCGGACCTAGACTTTGGAATTCGGCTGACCGAGGACCCGCCTGACGGCAGGATAACCCATCTGTTATGACTGCAGCTGTATGCACGATGAACATCTTAATTTGGCTAACTGTGCAAAGCTTGTTACTTATGGAAGTGAAGAGATTCAAACCGAAGGCTCAGTAGTGCTTTCATGCTATTCGGCTGGGAACAGTTACAGCTTGCAAATCTATGTAGTCAAAAGACCTCTGCAGTCATTATTAGGTCTCAGACAGTTTAAGAATGAAACAACTTTCTTTTACCAAAGAAGTCCATCATGTCAGCACATGTCCTAGTTCCAGCTTCACTGATGCTATTTTCTCAAAGTATGCTGATGTTTTTGACAAGCTAGGAAAACTTCCAGTTGTGTACTCCATGAAAGCAGACCCAGAGGTCAGTTCAGTGGTCAGACCAGCGAGGAGAGTTCCAATAGCTATGCAGGACAAAGACAAGGTCCAGTTAGATAAGATGGAGCAGCAAGGTCCAGTTAGATAAGATGGAGCAGCAAGGTGCGATTTGTCCAGTCACAGAACCAACTGAGTGGGTGTCTTCAATGCTAATTGCTCATAAGAAAAGCAAAGATAAAATCAGAACATGCATTGACCCAAGAGACTTGAACAAGACATTACAAAGATCTCATCATCCTATGCGTACAGTCGAGGAGGTTGCTGCCCTCATACCAAGTGAAACTATTTTTTCTGTCTTGGATGCAAGAGACAATTTTGGCAAGTAATGCTTGATCGCAAATCATCATTACTGACTACATTCAGCACACTATTTGGTAGATACAGCGTTCTCAGAATGCCTTTTGGAATAAATTCTGCCAGTGAAGTCTTTCAGTGTGCAATAAAGCAATTTTTGGAGGTTATCCATGTACTATAGTAGTGGATGATTTACTGATTGGAGGTAATAGAGAATCAGAGCATAACAGAAACCTCAGGAAAGTTCTGTACAGAGCATGTGAAGTGAACTTGAAGCTCAATCCTCTCAAATGTAAATTCAGGCTACCAGAAGTTACTTATGTAGGTCATTTATTTACCAGTACAGGCTTATGACCAGACCATTCCAAACAAGCAGCCATTCTTGAGATGCCAGCTCCAGATAATGCCCAAGCCCTATAGCGTTTCCTTGGTATGAAGTAATTGGGCAAGTTTATCCTTGACTTTAGTGAGTTCAGTGCCTTTGAGAGCGCAGACATGCAAAACTGTTGCCTGGTCATGGTTGGACCAGCACCAGAGAGCATTTAATAACCTCAAACAGCAAATTGCCAATCTACCTACATTGAGATACTATGACATCCACAAACCAGTAATGCTTTCTTGTGATGCTTCAAAGTTTGGTCTTGGTGCAGTTATTCAAGAGGGCAGACCAGTTGCCTGTGCATCTAGAACTCTTACCCAAACTGAAATGCAGTATTCTCAAGTTCAGAAGGAACTTTTGGCAACTGTGTTCACATGTTCAAAGTTCCATGATTATGTTTATGGCTGAGCTATCCAAATCGAAAGTGATTAACCTCTGGTCACTATTTTAAAGAAGCCTATGCATACAGCTCCATAAAGACTTCAAAGAATGATGCTCAGATTACAAAAATACAACTTCAAAATGGTCTCTACAAAAGGCAAACTTTTTTATCTGGCTGATACCTTATCCAGATCGCCCAGAAAAACTATAGAACAGCTTAATGCAGAGAATTTTGACTTTGATGTCATGGAAGTACATAATTTTTCTACCACAAGACTTGAGCTAACAGATCATACAAAGCCTGATCCACTTTTGCATAAGCTCAAACACTTCATCAATGTTTGATGGCTGTCGAAGCAATCTTGTGTACTGCCAGAAGTACAACTTTTTTTCCATACAGAGATGAGATGCTGATGGAAGACTGTATCATTTGCAAAGGTCCTAAAGTTATTGTTCCTACTTCCTTACAACATGAATACATTCAGATTTTGCATCGTGGCCACCCAGATTCCGAAGCTATGAAAAGAAGGGCGAGAGTACTAGTATTTGGGGCCTTCTCTGTCGAAAGACATTGATAAAGCACTTTCATCTGGTTCAGTATGCAACAGTACTAAACCGCATTTGCAAAAAGAACCACTTCGGCTAAGCCACTGACATATTTGAGTGGAACAATCAGCATTACTTAGTGTTGGTAGACTCTTACTTGAACTGGTTTGAGATAGATTTGCTACCTAACCCAACATCCAGTACTAAGCTGAAATGTCATTTCTCAGTCCATGGTAGTCCACACAAAAGTTATTTCTGACAACTATACCCAGTTTACCAATTATTTCAGAAATTTGCAAAACAGTGGGACTTTATCCATTTTACTAGTAGTCTGTAATACCCAAAGTCAAACGGCCTGGCTGAACGTGCAGTACAGAGTGCAAAGCAACTACAAGAGAGATCAAAGCGTGACAATACCAATATCTTCTTGAATTTACTTAAACCTCAGAAATATACACAGTGACATCCTACTTGGCTCACTTGCTCAGACACTTCTATCTAGTTAAACCAGAACAACCTTGCCTATCAGTTCTAGCTTGTTGGTGCCCAATGCTTTTTTACTCTGTCTCTTGACCTATTTTAACATCTCAAAATCACTAAGTGCTTTATTTGTATTTTAGCTAGTTTTTCACAACATAGCTACCAATGGGGCTTGATGTATCAACACAATCTTGGTCTTCCTAGACCCTCTCTCTTTTCCATAACAAATTTAAAGTTTGCTTTGTATGACTCATGCCAGACATAAGGAAGTAACCGAATTCCCATGCCACGGACATGTAATGGGATTTGTGCAAGTCACTGTCATCTTCAATACCTTCTGTAAAAGGACTGCTTCTTTTGTCTCTAATCACCCTCATTTGTTTGACTCAGAGCTCATTTTACACTACACTTAGAAGTAATCCAGCTACACCCAGAAAAGTAGCTAAACTTCAGGCCTTTGTTCAGGGTTTTCGTTTGTAGAAGAAAGGAAATGACCCCCCCCCCCCAAAACACTACTGCAGAGGTGTTAAAACTGTCACTGCACTGAGAGACCCTTGCAGAATCAAGTGCAATTGACAACTCATAATGGGAAGGGACTTCCAATATAAATTTCTTCCCCACTGCCTGCAGTAGGAAGATTTAATTTAAATAGTTTATTTTTTTTCTGGGTGCAAGTAGCAGAAACTGCTTGATTATTTTGGTTTGTTTTATTACTAGTTACAACTGCTTTACCCTTTACTATATTCACAACACAATATTACTGTAACATAGGTTTGCATTAAAAAAATTGTATAGATGGATTATTTTCTCAACGTTTCTATTATGAGCTGTGAAACAACTGTCTGTGACAAGGGCAAATGCAACCCCCTCTCCAGTTACTCTTGGCTGAGTGAATACTGCAGCCATGCATGCATTTGGTGAAGAGTTAAGTGACACTAAAGAAGCCAAAGGACAAGGGAAGTAAATGGCAAGTGGTTTTCCCCTCTTTGAATCTGTAGAACAATCTGTGGTCTCCATAAATAAGG
The DNA here is from genome assembly GCF_019279795.1 of Protopterus annectens. Lineage (NCBI taxonomy): Eukaryota > Metazoa > Chordata > Ceratodontiformes > Protopteridae > Protopterus > Protopterus annectens. The sequence continues at coordinate 858,089,825 of NC_056748.1, read as the reverse complement.
CTATGTATAAAGTCTCCCATGTGTAAACAAATATGGAAGGTATTAGTAATCAACCTCTCCAGTTACTCTTGGCTGAGTGAATACTGCAGCCATGCATGCATTTGGTGAAGAGTTAAGTGACACTAAAGAAGCCAAAGGACAAGGGAAGTAAATGGCAAGTGGTTTTCCCCTCTTTGAATCTGTAGAACAATCTGTGGTCTCCATAAATAAGGCTATGTATAAAGTCTCCCATGTGTAAACAAATATGGAAGGTATTAGTAATCAAAAGAAGAGGAAGAGCCATAAGAGCATCACTGCCACATAGTTGTCCAAACTTGGCAACTCAAGGTGGGCCTTCACCAAAACACCTTTTTGGAAAGCAAACAGTCTAGTAGCAGCCCTTTCCTCTTTCTACAAGGAGTACATTTCAGCGTCTTGCATAGGCATCCCTAATAGTCTTAGCCCAGCCCAAGGAATCTAGACAAAGCCAAAATAATGGGGGGAGAAAGGTCAAATTATATGGACAGATTTTATACAGTGCTCTTATAAACTTAGAAAGTTGCAAGAGTAGCAGGTTTTGCATGGTTATGCATTTTCTAAAACATCTAAAGGCACTCGAATGTTGGTGACTTTAATACTCAAAGATATGCCAGAAAACTTTTAGTTATGTACTCACCATAACTTCAGATGTTTGGGATCCATCTCGCCTACATTCTGACTGATGGGTTCGGAGCCGATCCCTCGGCTCCGACTCGGCACGCTTATGCCAAAGAGCGAAGTCTCTCATTGGCTGAGCTTACTATATCCCAGGATGCACCACTACCAGTCCCCCAGATCTAGTTTGTCCGCATACATGCACACATGCACGCACTGATTATATAACATCGTCAGATGAAACAAGATAAAACAGTAGAACTCAAAACCGTTCAATCTCTTCTGATCTCCAAGGCATGGGGAAGGAGGGTGGGTATTAGGAATGTAGGCGAGATGGATCCCAAACATCTGAAGTTATGGTGAGTACATAACTAAAAGATGTTATGTGATCCTATCTCGCCTACATTCTGACTGATGGGACAGCCGTCCTAGCACCTGAATCCTGGGTGGCTCACTGGAAAACACTCCTGAGTACCGTGGAACCAAATGATGCTCGCCCTTTAGATGCCACATCCAATTTATAGTGGGAAATGAAAGTGTGCGGATTGGACCAAGTAGCCGCAGCACAAATCTCAGAAATAGCGAGCTTGGAATGAAAAGCTATAGAAGTCGCCATAGCTCTGGTAGAGTGAGCTTTGATAGATGTTGTAAGTTGCTTATTCAACAGGAATAAGCCTGAGTTATACAATCTCTAATCCATTTGGAGATAGTGGCTTTTGTGATGGTTTTACCCAATTTATTGTCTGAGAAGGACACAAACAACTGGTCTGATTTACTTAATTTGCTGAGTCCTGTCTAAATAGAAGCGCAATTGCCTGTGAACATCCAATTTATGGAGAGTGTATTCTGCTTCATTGGAGAATTTTGGAAAGAAAACTGGTAGCTCTAGAGATTGTTGGAGACAGAGATTAGAACAGACCTTTGGGACAAAAGATGGATTAGGCCTAAGTGATACTCTATCCTTGTGAAAAATCAAGTACGGTGGTTTGATAGATAGGGCTTGAAGCTCTGAAACTCTTCTTGCAGAGGTAATTGCAACTAAGAAGGCAGTTTTCCAAGACAGATATTTTAACTCACATGTAGCAGCCGGTTCGAAAGGGGAAGATGTTAATGCATGAAGCACCAAATCAAGATCCCACGGAGGCGCAGGATGAAAAACTGGGGGTCTTAGCCCCGCACCTTTAATGAAAGTTTTGCATAATCTGCTGCTCATCAATGGAGGATCCATGGACTCGTGAAATTTAGAGATAGCCGCTAGTTGGACTTTAATAGTAGAGACAGAAGATCCTTGATTAAACAGGGATGTTAAGAATTTCAAAACCTCTGGGATTGGAGCAGTGATAGGGTCTAAGCCCCTGAGTTGAGCCCAGATAGCAAACCTCTTCCACTTACTGAGGTACAATTTCTTAGTGGTGGGTTTGTGGGCCGAAGATAAAATGTGAATAACTTCCGGGTCTAATGTGTGATTTCTGACTAAAGTCGGAAGTGGAGGAGCCAAGCTGTCAACTTCAAGGTGTGAAGGACTGATGTTGTCGTCCCGACTGATGAATTAGCAGATCCGGAGTTATATCTAAAGTCCAAGGATCGTCCACCGCATGTTTCTTCAGGTAGGGAAACCATACCTGACGAGGCCAGTGCGGAGCAATTAGTATCATTGTGGACCCCAATTGAGAAGCTTTCTGAATGACTTTGGAGAGAAGTGGAATCGGAGGAAAAGCATAAAGTAGCCCTGTTGGCCAAGGTTGTGCTAGAGCATCCATAGCTGCTTCCCCCTGATGTGGAGTCAAGGAGAAGAATCTTTTGCACTTTGTATTTTGTGGTGTTGCAAACAGGTCGCAGCACGGCGTCCCCATCTCCTGAAAACCTGAGCTGCTACTGTTTCGTTTAGGGACCACTCGTGAGGAGAGAGAATTGTCCTGCTTAATCTGTCTGCCAATACATTTGATTTCCACGGAATGTGGGTCGCTACTAAGAAACGGCTGGTAGCTACAGCCCATTCCCACACCCTCATGGCCTCTCTGCAAAGGGGGTAAGATCTGGTCCCTCCTTGTTTGTTTAGATACCAGACCACCGACATGTTGTCTGTGTGGATGGCGATAATGCCCTGAGGGAGAAACTTGTGTAAGGCCTGTAGGGACAGAAGTACAGCCCTCATCTCCAATACATTGATGTGGAGAAAAGTTTCGCCTGGAAGCCAGGAACCCTGAACTAACCTGCCCAGACAATGCCCCCCCCCCACCCTGTCTGGGAGGCATCTGTCGTCAGGGTGACCACTGGAGAGGGAACAACAAAGGACTTCCTGATTTAGATTGGATGTCTGAAGCCACCAGCGAAGGTCCCGTTTGCATGTTTCTGTAATCATAATGGGGTGATTGAGGGAAGATCCTGAAAGGACCATTGAGTCGATAATAGCCACTGAAGAATCCTCATGTGCAATCTTGCCAGAGGAACTAGAAGAACCGTGGCAGACATCGAACCTAAAACTTGTAGGACCATCCTGGCTGGGGCCTTGGATCTTGAAATCAGGGCTCGAACTTGGCCTCGTAAAGTTTGGATCCTTTCGGTAGGAAGAAAATGCATCAATTTTGAGTCTATCTCTGCTCCTATGAACCTTATGCGCTGAGAGGGCAGCAAGACAGACTTTGACCAATTGAATGTAATTCCCAGGGTAGCACCCAGGGAGATGATGGCTTTGAGGTTGTCCATTAGTAGATGACTGGTGGTGGCAGTCAGGAGCCAGTCGTCCAGATAGGGAAACACTTGGAATCCAAGACTCCTCAGGTGAGCCGTTACTACTGCCAAACATTTGGTGAACACCCTGGGGCTGTGGTGAGACCAAAGGGCAGAGCACAAAATTGGAAATGACTGTCTCCCAGGCTGAAGCGCAGATACTTCCTGGACGCCCGATGTATCTGTATGTGATAATAGGCGTCCTTGAGATCTATGGAGCACATCCAAACATCCTTCTCCAATAATGGGAGAATGGATTGTAACGTGACCATTCGGAATTTGGATTTCGTGACGGATTGGTTTAGTCTGCTGAGATCCAATATTGGTCTCAGGTCCCCTGTCTTTTTTGGCACTAAAAAGAACCTTGAGTAATTTCCGGATCCGATCTGGTCTGTGGGGACCGGTTGGATGACTCCTTTTCTAGCCCCTTTACCGCTTCTGCGCCTGCAATTTCCCTTTGGCTAGGTGGAGGGTCCAGGATTTTTGGACGGTGGGGGTGAGTGTGTGAAGGGGATGGTGTAACCTCCGGCAATAATCTAAGCACCCATCTGTCCTGAGTGATTGACTCCCAGGCTTTTAGGTGCTTGGCAAAACGGCACCCGACTGGCTCCGGAGCAGCACAGCCGGGCAATCCCTCATGAAGTGTGGGAGGCTGAAGAGCCACGAAAGGACTCGCGGTCTCCAGAATTGCGGGGCCCTCTGCCGCCCCTGGGACGGCGTCTCCCAGAAAAATTTCCCCGTCCTCTGCCTCTGGAAGGGGAATCTTCCTGCTGTTGATGGAAAAACTTACGTGATTTGCGGAACCACATCTTCCCTCCTCCTTTAGCCTTGGGATAAGGCCGAAAGGGAGTGGAATAACGTGCACCTACGGCAGATAAAGTTTTTCCTTCTTGCTCACAGCGGGTAAGAGTGTCTTTAACCTTAGGTCCAAATAAAGAGGACCCATCAAAGGGAGCGTCGGCAAAGGAAGACTTGAAGGCCTCCGCAAATGACAAACGGAGCCAGGCTTGTCTCCGTGAGCCACGCCTGTGCCTGCCGCTCTACCCGCCCCTTCGGCCGCATACGAAATGAGCCTCATGGACGAGTTAGAAATTGAAGCAAGGATAGCCAACTGAGAGCTAACCGACTGGGCTAGCTGCTCAGGTAGGTTACCTGAGAGGGAATCTGACAGCTCCTTGACCAGATCCCTCTGAAGCCTGGTAAAATGTGCCAAATAATTCAGGGACCTTAAAGTAAAGGCCGCTGAAGTCAGGGTGCGCTTCCGTGCATCGTCCATGCTCCTAGACTCCTTATTAGGAGGATGGACGGACGTTGAAGCCTCTGCCACGCCCTGTTGTGTAGCAGATGCCACCACCATGGCATCTACAGCCACGCCTTTAGTGAGGAACTCCTTCGGTGGGGCAGACAAAAATTTGTTAGGACGAGAAGGGACTGGTTCCACGGTATCTGGATGTTCCCACGCCTCCGACAAACTAAATCCAGGAGCTCGTCAAGGGCGGAGACACCCAGGAGGCGGAGGGCTGAGCCCCAAGGCCTTGAGGAGCACTGACTCATCAGCAGAGAGGGGGTTTGGATATCCAGCCGCCTCGTTGTTTGAGGATCTCTAAGATGTCTGCAAATGAGACATCATCCGAGGACGACTTCGGGGACCCCTCCGCATCATCAAGATCAGTGTCCGATGTAATAGACTCGGGGAGTCCACGTGCTTCCTCTTGCACGATCTCTTCCTTGGGGTTCCTCTGAAGACAACTCAAGAACCCTCAGGAGGAGGGAACCCCAATGGGGGTAACCTCAGGCCCAGGGGCTCCGCTGCCTAAGGACAGGGAACTGCCAAAGACCCAGTCTCCACGCCCAGGAAGGTGCGGTAAAGTCGGAGAGATGGCCAAAGAAGACTTGGCCAAGGCACTCCTCATAGCTCTGAAAGCCGGACCCCAGAATCCTGGGAGTGTCCGGTCCCGGAGCCATGATAGCAGACGGAAGTCCCGCAGCGAAGCACCGAGAGGGAGGCTCGGAACCGACAGCATAGGTCCCAAACATCACCCCAGGTCCAGCCGAAGAAGTCCGTGTACCAAACTCGGACCCGAAGGCCGGGGTTGGAGTAAGGGTCGGAGCCGACTCTAAGATCTCCACCGGCTCCAACAGCACCTGCTCCGACGGAGCCGAAGCGGTCGGAGGAGGAATGGCAATGACATGGGCATGGGCCATCGGCTCCGAAGCCAACTGGGTCGGAGCCGAAACAAATTTTTGAAAGACTGGGGACTGGAACAGTCTTTGGAGCACCCTGTCTATGTCCGAATCTGACATCCTCGATGACCTAGAGGATACTGAACGGGTTCGAGATGGCCTCTCCAACGGCCCCAAGGGGCTAGGGGACCGGCTCCGAAGGAATACCCACACTAGTTTCCATCGGTGCCGAGGAGGACTTCGGCGCCGAGGAGGAAGTGTCTGAGCGGACAACCTTTGTCGGCTCCAAGACCAGTGGAGCCGACGAAGGTGACCCGCCTCTCGATGCCCCAGCCATCGGCTCCGAAGCCAGAGGAGTCGAGACTGGTGGCATCGAGGCAGACCGTTCCGCCCTCGGCTCCGAAGTCCTTGGAGCCGAAGGAGAAACCTGCCTATGTCTTTTGGCGGTCGGATCCGACGGACTGGTCGGAGCCGACGCCCTTTTCTTTTTAGCGGGAGAAGGAGAGGATGCTAAAGCTTCTTCAAAGGAGGGTTTTACAAGACCTTTTAATATGAGTTTATTTTTCCTCTCTTGGAGGACCCTCGAGGAAAAAGCGTGGCACACGCTGCAGGACTCCTGCAAATGCTTTGCACCCAAACAATAAACACAGACAGAGTGGTCATCTGTGATCGACATTTTAAAGTTGCACTTGGTGCACTTTTTAAAGCCTGAAGGCCTAGGTACCTGAGACATTCCGGTGAATTAAAGCCCAAAACACAGTACAAACACTGTAAATTAGAAAGAAATTCTCTCTTCTTTGACCTTTTTTTAACAAGAAAGAGAAACTATCCACAGTATAAAGGATCCGAGATCCCTAACAAAACAGAAGTCACCTACAATCAAAAAGACCGGGAAAGGCCTTTACACACAAGAGGTACTCCTAGTCAACACTCAACACAACACAAGAATTTACTAAGTAAATTTCACCAAACTCACTCTAAACACAAGAATAGCTGTTAAAACAGCTTTTGTTGAAGAAAAATAGAAATTCCTGACAGAAAAACTAGTGAAATTAATCACTACTTAGCTCAGCCAGCTCGAGACCACGTCTTCACTTGTTAGCGGCAAACGAGATCTGGGGGACTGGTAGTGGTGCATCCTGGGATATAGTAAGCTCAGCCAATAAGAGACTTCGCTCTTTGGCATAAGTGTGCCGAGTCGGAGCCGAGGGATCGGCTCCGAACCCATCAGTCAGAATGTAGGCGAGATAGGATCACATAACATCCAACATTGAGGAACAGACCAAAAATAGTAGAGAAAATCTGATCATTCTGTGAAATTCTGGACAGCTGACAGGTATGGATACAAGGTATGCCAACTATGTGGTATAAACTCAAGACTACAAAACTTACTTTACCAGTTAGTCTAAGGTCAGGTGAATGACACCTTTTAAAAATGCATGTTACAGTTAGTTGCATATGGTGCGCATCTGTCAACAGTTACACCACAGCAAGCAAGCAACCAGAAATAAGAAGTTATGTACCTACCATAACGTTCCATGTTAGTTGTCTTCTCTCGCCTTCTTTCTTGCTTGATGGGTTCGGAGCCGATCCCTCGGCTCCGACTCGGCACTTGCTCGAGAACTCCTTTTACCAGCTCGAGGCAGCCCCATATCCCATGATGCAAGGCAGGAAGTACCCAGATCTCGTTTGTTGACAAAAGGGCAATAACACCAAGCATAAACAAAACTTCCCAAAGGAAGAAGAAACTTACAGATGGAAAAAGGACCAGGTCTGAATGGTCTTAGCATAATAGTTTCTTATACAAGGTCTGTCCAGGCCAGGGGGAAGGAGGGAGGGTCGCAAGAAAGAAGGCGAGAGAAGACAACTAACATGGAACGTTATGGTAGGTACATAACTTCTTAATGTTAAGTTGTCAATCTCGCCTTCATTCTTGCTTGATGGGACCGCGTCCCTAGCACCTCTATCCTGGGTGGCTCAATGGAACAAACTCTTGAGGACTGTAGAGCCAAAACTGGCTCTGTCCCTGGAGGCCAAGTCCAATTTGTAATGGGAAACAAAAGTGTGAGGAGTGGCCCAAGTGGCCGCTGCACAAATAGTATCCAAAGGCAGTCTAGCTTGAAAAGCTGTAGAAGTAGCTAAAACTCCTAGTTGAATGTGCTTTAGGTTTTGAGCACAGCTGTTTTCCCCTGATCGTATAAATTTCAGTGATGACTGAAGAAAGCCATCTGGACAAAGTCACTTTAGAAACAGGAAGGCCTTTTTTATTATCCGCATAGGAAACAAAAAGTTGATCAGATTTTCTAAATTTTTTTGTTCTGTCCAAATAATATCTGAGCTGACGGTGGACGTCAAGATAATGTAGCTTTTGTTCAGCTCTATCTGAATAGTTAGGAAAGAATACGGGGAGATCAATGGATTGATTCAGATTGTTTTTGAAGCGACCTTAGGTAAAAAGGATGGATTAGTTCTCAAAGATACTCTGTCTTTGTGAAAAATCAAATAGGGGGGTAGAACTGAAAGAGCATGAAGTTCCGACACCCTCCTGGCAGATGTAATAGCCACTAGGAATAAAGTTTTCCAAGAAAGATATTTCAAGGAACAAGAAACAGCTGGCTCGAAGGGGAAGAATCAATGATGTCAGCACCAAATTTAGATCCCACTGAGGAGGAGGATTCCTGATTGGAGGTTTTAGTAGGAAAATTCCTTTCAAGAAGGCCCTGCAGAGTCTATGGGACATAATATTATAATCTGCTATCCCGACATGAAAATTAGAAATAGCAGCCAACTGAACTCTGACTGTTGAAGAAGAGGAGCCTGCATTAAAAATCTCTGCTAAGAAGTCCAGAACTGCCTGAACAGGGCAGTGAAAGGAGGAATATTTTGGGGCTTAGCCCAATAAGAGAAACGTTGGGATTTGCTTGTGTCAATCCTCCTGGTAGAGGATTTTAGTGAAGTTACTATGATATCTCTAACTGGGTTAGAGATCAAAGGAAGCCTGGCTAAGGAAGGAAGTGGAGCAACCATGCTGTGAGGTTGAGAGAAGGAATTGACCTGTGCAGCTGACCGGATTGGTGAATCAGTAGATCTGGCACTGGGTCCAGATGCCACGGCTGCACCAACAGGTGACGATGGAGGAACGGGAACCAAACTTGTCGAGGCCAGTAAGGGGCAATGAGAATCAATTTGGCTCTCAAAACGGTAGCTTTCTGGATCACCTGAGGGATCAGAGGAAATGGAGGGAAGGCATAAAGAAGTCCCTGGGGCCAATCCTGGGTCAGAGCGTCTCTGGGGGGATGGCCTGATAGAGGAAGAGGCTGAAGAAGTCTGGACATTTGCTGTTTTGGGGAGTAGCAAAAGATCGCAACATGGGCGACCCCATTCCAGAAAAATCTCTTCCGCTATAGATTGCTTGAGAGACCACTCGTGAGGCATGAGGATAGCTCTGCTCAATCTGTCCGCTATAATGTTGGTTTTCCCAGGGATATGCGTTGCTACCAGAAACCGATGAGAGGAGATCGCCCATTGCCAAAGTCTGAGCGCTTCTCGACACAAGGGGTAGGACTTGGTTCCGCCCTGTTTGTTGATATACCAAACTACAGACATGTTGTCTGTGTGGACTGCAATTGTCCCTACGGGAAGAAAGTCGTTGAGGGCTTGCAACGTTAAAAGCACTGCTCTCATCTCCAGGACATTTATGTGCAGATGGTACCGAACGGTTGCCACGTCCCATGAACCATCCTGCCCTGATAATGACCCCCACCCGATCAGGGAGGCATCCGTGGTGACAGTGGCTATCGGGGACGGGGTACAAAGCACCTGCCTTGGTGAACCTGAGACGATGTGATCCACCAAGCAAGATGTTGTTTGCATGTCTGTGTCACCAGAATCTGGTGACGCATTGGGAGTTGCTGGTATGACCACTGTGTGAACAGCATCCACTGAAGGAGGCGCATGTAGAATCGAGCCAGGGGAAGAAGAGTAATGGCCGCAGCCATGAGACCTAATACCTTTAGAACCATTCTGGCCTGTACTTTCTTGCTGGCCAGAATGATCCTGACATGAGTCTGAATGTCTGAAACTCTTTGTTCTGTAAGGGTAGCTGACATCCGAACAGTGTCTAAGTTTGCGCCTATGAAGGTAATAGACTGGCAGGGCGATAAGGATGACTTTTGAAGTTGATTGAGATGCCTAAATGAGAACAAAGGTCTATTGTGTAATCCCTGGCTTGTATAAGCTGATGCCTGGTGGTGGCTGACAGGAGCCAGTCGTCGAGATACGGAAACACCTGGAATCCTTGACGTCTCAGGTGAGCCGTGACCACTGCCATGCATTTGGTGAACACTCTGGGGGCTGTAGTGAGACCAAAGGGCAGGGCTCTGAACTGGAAATGACTGGACCCCAGCCGAAGCGGAGAAATCTCCTGGAGCGTCTGTGAATTTTGATGTGATAGTACGCATCCTGAAGATCTATTGAGCACATCCAGTTGTCCTTCTGTAAGAAGGGCAGAATTGACTGAAGAGTGACCATTCGAATCTTGTCTTCCTGACAGACTTGTTGAGTCTGCTGAGATCCAATATTGGTCTCCAGTCTCCTGTCTTTTTGGGGACCAAAAGAACCTTGAGTAGATTCCGGCTCTGAATGGTCTATTGTAACTGGCTGAATGGCTCTTTTGCAGTAGTTTTGATTTCTGACTCTGCAATGTCCCTTAGACCGGGTGGTACATCTGGAAGGGAACTTGAGGGAAGGGACTTTCCTCGAAAGGAATTATGTAACCCTTGGATATGATCGACTGTACCCATCTGTCTTGAGTGAGGGAATGCCAGGCTTCTGGGTACAGTGATAATCTTCCCCGACTGCCTCCAAGGACGGACAGCCGGGCAACACCTCAGGGATGCTGAAAGGGCTTCTCAGGAAGAGACTCCCTGTTGCCCTGGTTCTTCGGACCCCTCTGCCTCTAGAGCGGCGTCTGTTGTTGTTACCCCTCTGCCTCTAGGGGTAAACTGACCACGTGAATCGGCGTGACTCCTTGGGATTTACGGAACCACATCTTCCCACCCTTCTGTCCTTTGGGATAAGGCCTAGAAGGGGTGGAAAACGGACTCCAACAGCAGAAAGAGTCTTGCCGTCCTGCTCACACCTGGTCAAGGTTTCCTTCACCTGAGGGCCAAACAAAGCTGACCCATCAAAGGGAGAATTTGTGAAGGACGCCTTAAAGGGATCCGCAAAATCACATAGCCGCATCCAGGCTTGGCGTCTAAGAGCCACACCTGTGCCTGCGGCTCTACTCGCTCCATCAGCAGCATAAGATATTAGCCGCATGGAGGAGTTAGCAATGGAATTGAGGGTTCCTAGCTGCGAAGCAATCTTTTCTTGGGCCCCTGCAGCTGTAGGATCCTGAACTACTTCTCCCAGCTCCTTCAGGATATCTCTCTGGAGTCTTGTGAAGTGACAAAGATAATTCAGCGAACGCATAGCAAAGGTCGCTGAGGAAAACATCCGCTTGCATACCCATCCATGGTCCTAGAGTCCTTATTAGGAGGATGGACGGGCACAGAAGGATCTGCAAGTTCCTTTTGGTGGCAGCCACCACCATGGCATCAGCGGGACACCCTTGGTAAGGAATTGTTTGTCACTAGGGGCAGTTATAAATTTAGAAGGCCTCCTAGGGACTGGCTCTACAGAGTCAGGAGCTGTCCACGCCTTCGAGCAATAACATGCATAAGGGGGTCGAAGGCGGAGACACCCAGGAGGTGGAGGGCCGAGATCCAAACGCCTCTAGGTATACTGACTCATCCTCAGAGGGATTGTTGGTGGGCCAGTTTCCCCTCTGTTTCAGAAGTTCTAGGATGTCTGAGAAGGAGACATCCTCAGAGGGGATCTAGGGGATCCCTCTGACTCATCAAAGTCAGTATCAGTGACAGACTTGGGGGAGTCTACATGCTTCCTCTTACAAGTCCTCTTCCTAGGAGGCTCTCCCCAAACATGAGGAGAATCCTCGGAAGAGCGGGAAAGTCCCAATGCGGAAACCTGAGGTGGAGGATCTCTGGGTCCTGGAGCAAGAGAAGTGGCAGAGATGTCAACAGGTACAATAGAGGGAGGAGCTACGGGAAGAGACTGCTGACTGATACTAGTGGCCAGTACACTCTTCATCACCTCGAATGCTGCCCTCCCAGGCAGGTCCGAGAGGCCCGCTCAAGAGCTAGGAACTCCAGGGGCCACCGAAGGGAAGTCTCCAAGGCAGATGTCGGAGCCGAGCTCACCAAGGCCGAGGCTCCAAGGGGAAGAGCGGGTTCGGACAAGGGTCCGATGCCACTCACCCTCGGAGGAGACCATGGAAGCCCGACCACGAATCCCTCTAAGGAAGAGGAGATAAGAGTAGGGGCTGAAGGAACAGAAGGGGTATCCGTCCTCCAGCCGTAGCAGTAACCAAGCCGAAGACTCCAACTCCAAGCTCTGGGGTAGAGTTGAAGGAGGAACTGTAACGGGTGTGGACCAACAGTCGCCTGCTGAGACGGACTGTGTAGCATTTGGGCCAGTACCTGTGACTTGAGCAATCTACTGACCACTCTCTAGGTCATGATCTGACAACCTGGATGACCTTGAAGATCGGCTCCGATGGCTCCGCTCCGATAGAAGAGGCGAGGCGGCGAAAGTATCGGCTCCAAGGAAGGAGACCTCGACCTCTTCCTGGAATGGGCCATCGGAGCCGATATTACTGATCCTGTCGGCACCGATTTCGGAGCCGGCAGAACGTTCGATGTATCGGCTCCAGCGGAGCCGATACAGCCACCAAAGTAACGGTGTCGGAGCCGATCGGAGCCGACACCGATGCCTGTGCCACATGGGTGTCGGAGCCGATCGGAGCCGACACCGATGCCGTGCACGGGTGTCGGAGCCGGATGGAACCGACACCACAGTGGTCAAAAGCAGATTCGGCACCGATAGCCATCGGCGCCGAAAGCTTAGTGGATCCAGAATCGCTCCAGCCGGAGCCGATCTCGACTCTATACGGTCGGAGCCGAGGCCACAGGCTTAGAAACAGAAGCCTGCGTCTTGGCAGATTTAGTTGATTTTGAGGGCCGACTTAGCCGGAGAGCCCTCCGGCTTAAGAAGACCCCTGAGAATCAACTTATTCGTCTCTCCTGCAGGACTCTCTGGCTGAAGGAGTGACAAATAGCACAGGAGTCCTGCAGGTGAAGAGGGCCCAAACAGTACAGGCAAGAAGTGTGACCGTCTGTCAGAGACATCTTCTGACAGCACGAGTCACACTTCTTAAAACCTGAAACCCTCTCTTTAGACATGGTGCCTTAACACAACACACACACACCAGTCCAATTAAATTAAACTAATACCAAAAGGTATTTAGTAAAAACACCAACACACACACCCTAACAGGGGGGGGGATGGGATAGGGAAACTAACTGACTAAAAAAAAAAAAAATTAAGAGACAGGGAATTCTGTCAGAAAAAGTTAAATTTAAAGTTAAACTATCAAAACAAATTAGTTTTTAACTAAAAAGGGGCTTAAATGTCACAAATGTGAATTACTTACCAGGAGCTGGTAAAGAGAAGACCTCCCAAGCGAAGCGGCAAACGAGATCTGGGTACTTCCTGCCTTGCATCATGGGATATGGGGCTGCCTCGAGCTGGTAAAAGGAGTTCTCGAGCTAAAGCAAGTGCCGAGTCGGAGCCGAGGGATCGGCTCCAAACCCATCAAGCAAGAATGAAGGCGAGATTGACAACTTAACATCACTGCATTTTACTGTCCTACATGCAGAAAGTAGTTGTGTACACTTACCATAAATGTTAATGTTAAAGTGTATTCACTGTTGCAGTCCTAACCAATGGGTTATCCGGCTCCCAGTAGCCCTCGATCGGCCAGAACACCAAAGTTAAGTAAAAATGACATCGGCTGTCGTCCGTTGTAAAGCACGTCAGTGCGTCCAATACAAAAGGAGGCAGCTGACATCACTTCATCAGTCTTTTTTGCTATAACAGTCAGAAGCCCCCAGAAAACAAGGCTTAAATCAAAACCCATTTTGGCAAATACCGAATTTAGCCTGTACCTTAGGAAAAGAGAAAAGGGGGAAGGGAGAGAGGGAAACCAGGACTCCAACAGTGAATACACTCGAACATCTACATTTATGGCAAGTGTACACAACTACAATGTTCATAGTGTTTCACTGCTGCAATCCTAACCAATGGGTTGATTACCAAAGCCCAGAGAAATGGGAGGAGGAACCAACAGAAATCAAGGATTGGAGCCAATGCCCTGCAGAGCAGCAGTGGCAAACCCTGCTCTGGCTTTATAATGCTTTGTGAAAACCATGTGGCAGCCTTCTAAATGTCTTTAGTAGGGACACCCCTTAAAAAGGCTGCAGAAGTGGAAGCTGCTCTAGTTGAGTGGGTCCTAACCCCTTGAGGAGGAACCTTGCCATGAAAGGAATAACAAAAAGTAATACAATGTGCAATCCATTTAGAAATGGTTTGCTTAGAAATAGCCTTGCCCTGGGCTCTAGGGGCAAAACTGACCAATAACTGTGCTGATTTCCAAAGGCCCTTAGTCCTGTCCAAGTAAAATCTGAGCAGTCTGTGCACATCAAGAGAATGTAGGATCCTTTCACCTCTATTCAGAGGATTAGGAAAGAATGTAGGAAGGTGTACAGACTGATTAAGATTCAGGCTAGAAACCACCTTAGGCATAAAGGAGAGGCTGGTTCTCAGAGACCCTATCTGCATGGAAAATAAGAAAAGGCTCCATAGCCATCAAAGCTTGCAGCTCCAAAACCCTCCTTGCTGAAGTTATAGCCAAGAGGAAGGCAGTCTTCCTGGAGAGAAACTTTAAATCTGCAGTGGCAGCTGGCTCAAAAGGAGGAAGAGTGAGTTTCTCTAGAACAAAATTAAGATCCCAGGCTGGAGTAGGTGCCCTTCTGGGAGGTTTTAAGTTGCAAACGCCTCTAAGAATTATCTTGATCAGGGGATGAGAGAAAATGGGTTGCTCAAAAGAACAATGAGCAGAAATAGCTGAAGCATGGATCTTGATAAGAGGAAAAAGAAAAGACCACCCTGAAGCAAATCAGCCAGGTATTCCAGGATCAGAGGAAGGGTAGGCTGAGAAGAAGATTCCCCTCTAGCCTGCATCCAATGAGAGAATCTTTCCCATTTGCCAGCGTAGGACTTCCTAGTGCTAGGCCTCCTGGCCTCCGTCAGCACGTCAACCATCTGCTGTGAAAGGGAAGAAAATGATGGAGTCATACAATGAGCCATGCTGCCAAACGGAGACACTGAAGATGAGGATTTAGAATGTTTCCCCCTTCCTGAACCAAAAGATCTGGCTTCAGAGGAAGATGCCAAGAAGGAAATTGGGAGCGACTGCGAAGCAGTGGATACCAATGCTGTCTGGGCCAGTCCAGAGCTATTAGAATAGTCCTTGGTCATTCGTCCCTGATCTTCAATAATACTCTGGGAGGAAGAGGAGAGAAGGCATAAACAAAAGAGGCAGAAGATGGTTGTCTGGGGAGGAGAAAAGATCCACCTGAGGTGTGCCCAAATGTTAAATGATGCTGTGAAAGACTGCTCTGCTCAGCTGCCACTAGTGAGGATCCAGGGTCCGTATGCTCAACTGGTCTGCCAAAACATTGAGCCTTCCTGGAAGAACCTGAGCTAGGAGATGCAGGCCCAGGGATGCCGCTATGGACCAGAGAGTCATGCTCTGCCTGCACAGGGGGCAAGAATGAGTCCCTCCCTGCTTGTTGATGTACCGCATGACTATGGTGTTGTCAGTTCTGACGAGCAGGGTTCCTGGAGAAAGAAGATGCTTGAAAGCTAGTAAGGCTTGCTGAACTGCTATTAACTCCTTTAGATTTATGTGCAGGTGCATCTGCTGGGCAGTCCAAAGTCCCTGTATGCATCTGCCATCCAGATGAGCTCCCCATACGTAGTCCGAAGCGTCTGTGGTAAGAACTTGAGTGGCAGGGGGTGGGCGAAAAGGCATGCCTTTGTTTTGTAGACAGGCTGTCGCCCACCATAGAAACTCTGCCTGCAGACATGGAAGCAGAGGAATTATATCCAGGTCCTGTGTGTGGACGACATCAAATGTTCTTGAGGTACCATTGCAGTTTCCTCATATGCAGTCTTGCATATGGAATCATGAGAATGCAAGAGGCCATGTATCCCAGAGCTTGTAGGCATTTCCTTGCAGGAAGCAGCTTGCCAAGTCCTTGAAGTAAACTGAAAGAGTTGTCTGCTTCTCCTGGGCGAGATGCATCATCTGGACGGATGTGTTCAGATTCGCTCCCAGGAAGGTTATCTCCTTGGATGGCACCATTTTTTTATTTTTCCTCATTGAGTGTGTAACCCAGGGAAGAGAAAAGTCTCTTTACAAATTCTAGATCCTTTAATAGCGGTTCCTGAGAATTTGCTGGAATTAGACAGTCGTCCAAGTATGGATAAATCTGAATTTTCTTCTGCCTGCAAAAAGCAATGACTGGAGCCAGTCACTTTGTGAAAACTCTGGGAGCAGTAGATAAGCCAAAGGGCAGCGCAGAGAATTGATAATGTTGCTTGCCCACCCTGAAAAGTACAGTTGTGTACACTTACCATAAATGTAGATGTTCAAGTGTATTATATGTTGCAGTCGTTCAAGTGTATTATATGTTGCAGTCATTACATTTGGGTTATCCGCTTGCAGGTAGCCCTCAGTTGGCCTGATTAACAAAGTCTTGGGTCCTGCGTCGGTTGCTGTCCCTTCTTCCAGGTCGTCAGGGGGTCTAAAACATGCAGCCGACAGCATTACATCAGTTTTTCTTGTCCCAGATGTCAGGTGCCCCCCTAATAAGGAGCAATTAAATATAAAAGTACAATGATATACCTCCTACAAAAAAGCAAATACACCAAAAAGGCTTTTAGGCATAGTAGAGGAAAGTAGAGGTACAGCCAAAAGAAGTTAGGGGGCTGGAGGGAGGGTAACCAGGACTGCAACAGTGAATACACTCGAACATCTACATTTATGGTAAGTGTACACAACTGTACTATGTTTGTGTTACACTGCTGCAGTCATTACATTTGGGTAGATTCCCAAAGCTATGGTTGGGAGGAGGAATTTAGATAGCATTACGACCAGCTATAAGGCCCTGCAAAACTGCAGTGGCAAAGCCAGCTCTGGATTTAGAGAAAATTGGCAAATGATAATGCTTGGTGAAAGTATGTACAGAACTCCAGGTAGCAGCTTCTAAGATGTCCCTGGTGCAGCCCTGGTAGAGTGAGGCCTGATCCCCCGGGGGATAAGTTTTCCATGGTGCTCATAGCAGAAATTAATGCAATGGCCTATCCATTTAGAAATGGTTTGCTTTGAAATAGCCTTCCCCTCTGCCCCTGTAGCAAATGCTACCAGCAGTTGTTCAGATTTCCTTTGAAGCTTAGTCCTGTCCAAGTAGAATCTGAGTTGTCTGTGCACATCTAAGGAATGCAGTATCCGTTCCCCTTTGTTTTGTGGATTGGGAAAGAAGGTTGGCAGAGCCACACTGGATACCACCTTGGGCATGAAGGATGGACTGGTTCTGAGGGACACCCTGTCTGCATGAAAGATGATGAAAGGCTCCACTGCCATAAGGGCCTGTAATTCAGATACCCTTCTAGCTGAAGTGATTGCTAAAAGGAAAGCTGTTTTCCAAGAAAGAAATTTTAAGTCTGCAGTAGCAGCTGTCTCAAAAGGGGGTAAAGTGAGTTTCTCCAAAACAAAAAGTTAAGGTCCCAGGCTGGGTTGGAGCTCTCCTGGGTGGTCTCAAATGTTTGGCCCCTCTGAGAAACTGCTTGAACAGCAGAGGAGAGAAGGGGGGGGGGGTTCTGTGTTATAATGAGCTGAAATGGCTGAGGCGTGGATTTTAATGGGGGAAAAAGACAGACCCTTGTGAAGCATCTCAGTTAAGTATTGTAAAATCGGAGGTAAATTGGGCGCTGCTGTGCTCATCCCTTGAGATTGGTTCCAGAATCTTTTCCATTTTTCAGCATAGGATTTTCTAGTGCTAGGCCTCCTTGCCTCTAAAATGATATCCATCACGTTTACTGAGGGATGGTAAAGGAGAGATTATGTAATTAGCCAAGCTGCAAGGTTCAGTAATAGAAGCTGAGGGTGCAGAACCTGGTTCTCCTGCTGAGACAACAGGAAAGGAGTCTGAGGCAGGTGCCATGGGGATAACCGTGACACACTGCACAGGAGGGGGTACAAGTGTTGGCGTGGCCACACTGGAGCAATCAAAATCATCCTTTGTTTGTCCTGTTTGATTTTTAGTAGTACTTTGGAGAGCAGAGGCAGAGGGGGGAAGGCATAGACCGACAGGTTTTTCCAGCTGAAGGACAGAGCATCCACTTTCCAGGCTTGTTTGTGGGGAGTCCTTGTGCAAAATTTGTCCAATTGGTAGTTCTGGGGAGAGGCAAACAGGTCTATATCTGGGCTCCCCACATTTGCTTGTCAACATGTTGAAAATCCTTGGTTCCAGTTTCCACTCGTGTGGGTCCATGAGGTTTCTGCTTAGTCTGCCAGAGTATTTAACTTTCCTGGCAGGAACTGAGCTTGCAGGTGCACTTGGAAGCTCAAGGCTGTGTTTCACAATGCCACGTCTAGTCTGCAGAGGGGATAAGAATGTGTACCCCCTGCTTGTTTATGTACCACATAACAGTGGTGTTGTCCGTCTTTACTCTGACAGCCTTCAAGGACCACATTCTTCCAGGACAACTAATGGTATTCTGTACAGCTAATATTTATTTTTGATTGATATGCAGGTGCATTTGAGTTGGGTTCCATTTGCCCCAAATGCACTTCCCTGCCAGGTGAGCCCCCCATGCATAGTCTGATGTGTCTGTTAGGGTTTGGGAGGAAGAGGGTGGTGTGACGGGTAGTCCCTTGTTTTGGTGGCAGGCCTCTGCCGACCAAAGGAACTCTAGGCGTAGGCAAGGTATGATAGGAATCATTGCTTCTAGATCCTGAGAATGTTGACACCACAAGCTTTTTAGATACCACTGTAGTTTCCTCATATGCAGTCTTGCATATGGAATTAGAAGAATGCAGGAGGCCATGAACCCCAAGGCTTGCAGTATTGGTCTTGCAGATGGCAGGGTTTTTGTGGCCACTTGTTTGAAGTACTTTGTCAAATGAATTAGTTTCTCTGGCGTGAGGTAGGCCATCTGGGAAGTTGTATTCAAGCTTGCTCCCAGGAATATAATTTGTTGACAGGGTACCAGGTGCGATTTCTTTTCGTTTATGGTGTACCCCAGACAAGTTAGAACCCTTTGTACAAAGGCCAGATGATTCAAAAATATGTCCTGGCTTTCTGTCTGAATTAGACAATCGTCCAGGTATGGGTATATCTGAATATGTAGTTGCCTGCCAAATGCAATAACTGGAGCTAGGCACTTTGTGAATACCTTGGGCGCAGTAGAGAAGCCAAACGGCAGTAAAGAGAACTGATTGTACGCATAGCCTGCTTTGAAGCGTAGGTACCTTCTGCAAGATTCCCTGATTGGGATGTGCAGGTATGCTTCTTTTAAATCTAGTGTTGCCAACCAGGCATCTTTGCCTAGCATAGGAAGTAACTGGTGAAGAGTCAGCATCCTATATTTTGGAATCTCCAAAAAGGTGTTTAGAGTAGACAGGTCTAGGATAAGACGCCATGAATTGTCTTTTCTGGGTACCAGGAAAGTCTCAAGTAGAAACCTTGTCCCTTTTCCTCTTCTGGTACCAGTTGAATAGCCCCCATGCTTAAGTACTTGTTTTTGGGCCTCTGCCCACTGATTTGGAGGTAGGTCCGGTCATCTGCTTGGTGTTGGCAACGTGTGGAAGTGAAATCTGTATACCTGGGGCACTATATTTAAAACCCATTTGTCCTGGGTAACGAGTTCCCAGTTCTTTGCATGAAGAGCAATCTTCCCCCCAAAAGGGCAGCCAGTTGGTAAGTGCTTGGAAATTTTAAAAGGAAGTCACTGAGACCATTTACCATACGGCAGAATCTTATTACTCCCAGATTTGGAAGTGGAGGGCCCCCACTGCTTAGTCCTGTGCGTCCCCTGGGACTGAAACCTGGAGATTTTGATGTGTCTGGGTTTGGTTTGAGAAGACCTGGAAGGGGCTGGAAAGGACCAATTCTTAGAGGGCCAGTGCCTACTAAATCTAGGAGGCTGAACTTGTAAGAAATATAACAGTTTGCATAGATTTAGCTTCATCTTCCATCCTTTTAAGAACTTCCTCAGCCTTGTTGCTAAACAGGCGGTCCTGATTTAAGTGAGCATCCAACAATTTAGCTTTAACATGATCAGGCAAAGATTGCTCCTTAAGCCAAGCATGCCTTCTGAGCACAGACCCAGGGACAGTGGCCCTGCAAGAGGCCTCTAATGAATCAAAACCACATTGCAAAGTATGTTTTCCAACTTGTTCAGCAGAAAGCAGTAAATCCTGTAATTCTTTAAATTTTCCACACAGTCAGGAATCAACATAATTTTCTGTTTAAGCAATCCAATAACATGTTGCTGATACTTTAACATATGAAACTGGCAGTTTAAAGCCCTAATGGCCAAGGTTGCAGAAGTGTAAACCTTCTTACCCCATCTATCCAGCGCCCTGGAATCTCTATCAGAAGGGGTAGGATTTTTAGCAGTAGAAGCCTTAATGCCCTTGGGACCTGTGAAATAGTCTCTGGATCCGCAATAGGATTTTTAAAAAGGAGCTTGTGTGACTCAGGGACCCTGTAGTATCTGTCTGGTTTTCTGGGAGCAGGAGGCAAGGAATCAGGGGCCAAACTAGACTCAGAAAAAGCACCATCAACAATGTCTAATACAGGAGGAATAGCTGAAGGCCTATGCTGAGGTAGGAGTAAGAAATCACCAAGCCTATTTTTTGAATCAGAAAAATCCTGGCTTTCCCAGTGGAAATGCTTTTTTTTTTTTTTTTTTTTTTTTTTTAGGCAGAGGCCTGAGCATGTGGCCTGGGCGTCGTTTTTTTAGGCATGGTTTGAGATTTAGGCCTAAGAGAAGAGGGAGGCGTTGGTTTAATATGCAAGTCCGTAGGCCTGAATACACCCTCAGAAGCTGGTGCCTGCACAGAAGCTCCGGTCCATTCCAAGGTAGAGACATCCGCGGGTTCCATAGTTGAAGCATCTCACTGCATACTGGACTCCGAATGGGTCTCAGTACAGGCCTGTGAATCAGAAGTAGCGGATAATCAGGGGCTGCAAAAGCGCCTCACTGTGTACCGGTGAACTGCCAACTGGCTTAGGAGAAGCGTCGTCGGCAGTTTTGGACCTTGGTGGCCTGTCTCTGTCTTTATCTTAATCCCGGTAGTTGGATGGCTAACAGACAACATTTCTGGATAATTAAACAGAGAACCAAAATATTTAGAGGCAAAAATGTACAGACGACGGAGAGTGCGCTGATTTAAAGCACAAAACCGACAGCAAGGTACGTCGCGGTCAGGACCTAGGCAAGGAATACAGTACAAATGAAAATCTTGGAGGTATTTGCTTTCCACAAGTAATGCAATTAACTTTTACTGACATCAGTAAAGAGCAAGAAAAAGTTTCCCCAACAGGATACCTAGCTTTAGTTGAAGACTTTGGTTCTGAAACTCGAAAACGAAATTTTCAAGAGCCGGCCAACTGGCACTTGCGAACTGCTTCGGGCACATTATCACCAGAAATCCTTTTCTAACACTGGCAGCAACTGATGCAGAATGAGCATTTTGAACTTTGGAATTACCAAGAAAGAGTTCAGAATGGATAGATCTAGGATAGGACACCAGGTGCCTTCTTTTTTAGGAACTAGGAAAAATCTGGAATATAAGCCCTGGCCTATCTGCTAAGCAGGAGCCGATTCTATTGCTCCCGGATACAACAGAGACAAAATTTGTTTTTTCTACTTCTGCCCTTTGGTTTGGAGGAGTGTCCAGCAATCCTTTGGGTACTAGAAAGGTGTGGAAAGAAAACTGGTGTCCTAGGGATACAGTTCCGAGTACCCATTTGTCATCCGTGACAGTGGCTCAGACATTTGCAAAGAAGGCCAATCTTCCCCCTAAAGGACTCTCCAGGCAGGCAAGAACAGGCAGAAGTTGGATAAAGTCATTGAGAATGTTTGGACTGAGATGCAGGCTTAGAACTCCCCGTCTTGGAAGTGGAAACCTGCCAGCACATTGACCACTGAGAGGTAGCCACCTGCCCCCTAGAAGATTTGTAACCTCTAGTCCTAGAATGGTTGTTCGCTGGTATCGGGAAATGTCCAACTCTTAGAAGGGTAATTCCTGCTAAAGCGAGGAGAGTTGAACTTGCAGAAAGTCCTTAACAATTTGCATAGACTTGGCCTTATTCTCTATCTTCTTGAGCACTTCCCTCTGCTTTTCTGCCAAAAAGACTATCCTTATGCAAAGGTACATCTAAAAGCTTAGCTTTGACAGGCTCTGGAAGGGGCTGTTCCCTGAGCCAAGCATGCCTTCCAATAACAGAGCCAATAGCTGTAACCCTACAGGAGGCTTCTAGAATGTCAAAACCACAATGTAATGAATGTTTATTGACAAGACTAGGAGAATTCATCAAATCCTGCATATCCTTACTCTCCACCGACAGAGGCACACTTGCTATCCTAGACTTAACAGCTTCCAAGGTGTGCTGCTGGTATTTCAGCATATGAAAAAAAGAAGTTGTCTTACCATAACGTTCCATCTGAGTTGTTGATCTTCTTCCATTCATCACTGATGGGTACGGTTCCGAACTGTCAGAACAGAGTTGGCCAAATACCAAGCTAGCGTACACCAAACTTGAGCCACGCTACTACCCACAATGCCCTTCATCCCATACCTCAGATCGAGTTTGCAGAACATATATTAGAAACATATAGAAGGAACAGAAACAAAGGCAAAGGTCATCTCTGCGCAAACACCCTAATACACCAAAACGACCCGAAGATCTGCCAGGAGCCTTTGGCGGGGGAAAGTGGGAAGGTGTGATGAATGGAAGAAGATAAACAACTGAGATGGAACGTTATGGTAAGACAACTTCTTTATCTGAAATTTTTAATCTTCTTCCATTCCTCACTGATGGGACAGAGTCCCTAGCTACTACAGAATCTGGGTGGCCCTCATGGAAGAACATTCCAGAGAACCATAGAGCCAAAGGCAGCTCTTCCGCTGGAGATCAGATCCAATTTGTAATGCTTGATAAAGGTATGGGGTTTAGCCCAGGTGGCAGCTGCACAAATGTCATCCATGGAAGCCCTAGCATGAAAGGTGACAGTAGCGGCCACAGCTCTAGTGGAATGAGGTTTAATGCGGCCAGGAGCCGATTCCTCCTCCAGAGAATAAACAAAGGAGATGCAATCCCCAAGCCATTTAGACAAGGTAACCTTAGACACTGTCGATCCCTTTCTAGCGCCCGCAAAGGCAACAAAAAGCTGATCTGACTTTCAAAATAACTTTGTCCTGTCCAAATAAAAACACAACCGTCTGAGGACATCCAAAGAATGGAGACAGTATTCCCCTTTGTTGGAATAATTAGGGAAAAACACGGGCAACTCAATGGACTGATTAATAGAGAATTCCGAAACCACCTTGGGTAAGAAACTGGGATTGGTGCGAAGTGATACTCTGTCCTTATGGAAAATCAAATAAGGACTCTATGCATAATGCTTGCAGCTCTGATACATGTCTGGCTGAAGTAACCGCCACCAGAAACTAGGTCTTCCAGGACAGAAACTTCACATCACAGGTTGCAGCCGTCTCGAAGGGAGGTAGAGTCAAAGTTTGAAGCACTCTAGAGAGATTGTATGATTCCACAAGTTGCCTAATGGGAGGTCTAGAATGAAAAATTCCCTTCAAGAAAGTCTTACACAGACAGGAAGAAATGGGAATTCCTTCTGAACCATCATGGAAATTGGAGATGGCAGCTAGATGCACCCGAATCGTGGATGCAGAAGACCCGTTAAGGAAAAGCTCGGTCAGGTATTTAAGAACTGTAGCTACTGGAACAGAAACAGGATCCAGAGACCGCTCTTGTGCCCACAAGGAAAAACGTTTCCACTTGTCTTTATAAAGTTTTCTGGCAGAAGGTTTGTGGGAGGCCAAAATAATATTCCATACCGAAGAAGAGAGTGACAAGCCTGGCTATTAACGGAAGTGGAGCAACCAAGCTGTCAGTTTGAGCATGGCCAGATTTGGAGACGACAACCCTTGGGGGTGAAAAATAAAATCCTGACAGAAGTCTAGAATCCAAGGAGGTCGGAAGCAGGTGTGGCTGAAGGAAGGGGAACCAAACCTGTCGAGGCCAGAATGGAACAATGAGAATCATTCTGCTTCTCAACAGAGTAGCTTTCCTTAAGACCAAGGGTATCAAGGGGATGGGAGGATAAGCGTAAAAGAGACCCATGGGCCAAGAGTAAGAGCATCTCTTGGGGACTCCCCCTGCAGAGGAAAGAGGGCAAAGTAGCTGCTGCACTTCGTATTGGAGGGGGAGGCAAACAGATCGCAGCAAGGCCGGCCCCAGCGGTTGAAATTTCCTCCGCCACTCTCGGGTTGAGACACCACTCGTGAGGAAGCAGGATGCATCTGCTCAGCCTGTCCACAATCACGTTGGAACTCCCCAGGATGTGTGTAGCAATCAGGAAAGGTACAGTTTTGTACCTACCATAAATGTAGATGTTCGAGTGCTAATACAGCTGCAGTAATCACATATGGGTTCTCTGCCGTCAGGCGGTCCCTCGGTCGGCCGAATTCCAAAGTCTAGGTCCGGCGTCGGTTGTTGTCCCTTCTTTCCTGACGTCAGTGCGACAGGGGTATATAAGACACGGCCGACGCCATATTCTTCAGTCTTTCTTGCCCCAGATGTCAGGTGCCCCCAGAAGGAAGGCAATACATAAATTATATATATATATATATATATATATATAAATATATATTCAAGCAATGCAATGTAATCAAAAAACAGTAGTTGCAAGCAAATACACCATCGGAGGATAACCCAAATTAGGTTGTATGAGGAGGTGTTAGCCACTAGTCCTTTACCAAGAGGGGAAGGAGGGAGGGAAACCTGTACTGCAGCTGTATTAGCACTTGAACATCTACATTTATGGTAGGTACAAAACTGTACTATGTTCATCGTGCATACAGCTGCAGTAATCACATATGGGTGGAATCCCAAAGCTACGCACATGGTGGTAGGCACTAGGTGGAACTAGGATGAGCCAGAATGCCCTGCAACACAGCAGTGGCAAAGCCTGCTCTAGTTTTGGAATATAAAGGCAGGTGGTAGTGTTTTGTGAAGGTGTGCACAGAACTCCAAGTGGCTGCTTCCAAAATATCTTTGGTAGGAACTCCTCTGAGGAAGGCTGTAGAGGTAGCTGTGGCCCTGGTGGAGTGGGATCTGATGCCTGTAGGGACAGATTTCCCATGATAGGAGTAACAAAATCGTATGCAGTGGCCTATCCATTTTGAAATTGTCTGTTTGGTAACAGGCTTCCCTTGAGCTCCTACAGCATAGGACACAAAAAGTTGTTCTGATTTCCCGAAAGGTTTTGTTCTGTCCAAATAATAACGTAGCTGTCTATGGATGTCTAAGGAATGTAGCAGCCTTTCCCCTTTGTTTTGAGGATTGGGGTAAAAGGTAGGCAAGTGTATGGCTTGATTTAAAGCTACCCTGGATACCACTTTAGGCATAAATGACGGGTTGGTTCGAAGGGAAACCCTGTCCTGATGGAAGATGAGAAAGGGCTGCACAGCCATGAGGGCTTGTAGTTCTGAAACCCTACGAGCTGAGGTAATGGCCAGAAGGAAAGCTGTTTGCCAGGACAAATATTGCAAATCTGTTGAGGCAGCTGGTTCAAAGGTTGGCAATGTTAATTTTTCCAGAATGTAATTAAGATCCCAGGCTGGCACTGGTTGTTTCCTTGGTGGTCTTATATTCTTACCCCTGTGAGGAACTGTCTTACAAGTGGGTGAGAGAATAACGGCAGATCCGTGTTGAATTCTGCAGAAATGGCTGAGGCATGGATTTTTATGGAGGAAAATGAAAGTCCACTGTTCAGCAGCTCAGCTAGATACTGTAATACCAGAGGCAAATTCAGTTTTCTAGGGTCCTGGCCTTTTTTCTCATTCCAAGAGCAAAACCGTTTCCATTTTGCGGAGTAAGCCTTTCTAGTAGATGGCCTTCTGGCCTCCAGAATGACGTCCTGCACCTCTTTGGGGAGTAGGGTCTGTTGTGGTGTTAAGGAATTTTCCATGCAGCGAGATTGAGTGTTTTCAGCTGACTGTGTAGAGTTTTGTAGCTGTGCTGAGTCAGCAGAAGAGGCATTAGAGGTAGAGGCCAGGGAGGAGTATGTGTTAGGCTCCTCAGGAGTGGGTACCAGTGCTGTCTTGGCCAGTCTGGAGCAATCAGTATCATCTTCGGTCTGTCTGCTCTTGTTTTCAAGAGCACCTTGGGCAGAAGAGGCAGAGGTGGGAAAGCGTACACTGTTCATGCTGTCCAACTGAATGAAAGGGCGTCCACCCTCCAGGCCTTTGGATGAAAGGTCCTTGAACAAAACTTTTCCAACTGGTGATTCCTGTGGGAGGCGAAGAGATCTATGTCTGGCCTCTCCCACGCTTGGATTATCTTTGTAAACACCTGAGGATGCAACTTCCATTCGTGCGGATCTGTCATATTTCTGCTTAGATTGTCTGCCAGCATGTTTTCCAAACCTGGCAAGTACTGTGCTTGAAGTTCGATTTGCCATTCCAGAGCCAAGTTCCAAAGTGTCATGGCTAGTCTGCACAGGGGGTTTGAATGTGTTCCTCCTTGTTTGTTTATGTACCACATTACTGTGGTGTTGTCTGTTCTTATCAATAATTCTCCTAGATGCAGGAGATCCTTGAATGCTGTAATTGCATTTATCACTGCTAGCATTTCTTTTTGATTGATGTGAAAGTGCTTTTCCTTTTGGGACCATTTGCCCTGAATGCACCTGCCTGTCATGTGCGCCCCCAGGCATAATCTGAGGCGTCTGTTGTGATGACTTGATTTGCTTGAGGCTTGCAGAATGGGAGACCTGTGTTTGCTTGACATGCTTGGGCCCACCATAGAAATTCCTTTTGCAAACACGGAATTATTGGTATTATTGTTTCCAAATTGTGGCTGTGTTGAGACCATAGGTTTTTTAGGTACCATTGAAGTTTTCTCATATGCAACTTTGCACATGGGATTAAAAGAATGCAAGATGCCATGAAGCCCAGAGCCTGCAGGATTTTCCTTGCAGTAAGCCTGGTACAATTTGCTAGTATTTTGAAGTACTGAGTTAGTTGCCCTTGTTTTTCTGGCGTAAGGTAGGCCATCTGGGTGTTTGTGTCCAAGTTGGCACCCAGGAAAGTTATTTTCTGAGATGGTGTTAGCCTGGATTTCTCTTCGTTGATTGTGTATCCCAGAGAATTCAGTAACCGTGTTGCATAAGCCAGATGTTCCAGAAGTATGTGCTTGCTGTCCGCTTGGATCAGGCAGTCGTCCAAATAAGGGTAAATTTGTATCCCTTGAAGTCTGCAGTAGGCGATTACTGACGCCAGGCATTTCGTGAATACTCTGGGCGCAGTAGATAAGCCAAAGGGCAATGCAGAGAATTGATAGTGGATTGAACCTGCAAGAAATCTGGGGTATCTTCTACAGCTTTGTCTGATTGGGACATGCAGGTATGCCTCCTTGAGGTCCAATGTTACCAGCCAAAACCCCTTGCCCAGCATGGGAAGAAGCTGCTGTAATGTGAGCATCTTGAATTTTGGTACGAGTAGAAATGTATTTAGGATGGATAAGTCCAAAATGGGTCTCCAGTCGGTTCCTTTCCTTGGTACCAGAAATAGTCTGGAATAAAAACCTTGACCTTGTTCGTGAGTAGGTACCTCTTGAATAGCTTTCATGTCTATGAGTTTTGAAATTTGTATTTGTGCCTCTGCCCTTTGATTGTGTGGCAGGTTTGGCATGCCTCTCATTTTTGGAAGTGTGTGAAAATTAAATCTGTAGCCTCTTTATAATGTCCAGGATCCATTTGTCTGTTGTGATAATATGCCAATTTCTTGTAAATAATGCCAGCTTTCCTCCCAAGGGAGCTGCCAGCTGAGACTTGCTTGGCATGAAAAGGAGGAAGTCATTGGGTTTGTTTTCTGTATTGTTGTGCACTGTCTTCGCCACCTCTTGGTGCTGGAGTTTGCCATTGTCTGCCTCTATATGATCCTTGAGATTGTCCTCTGCCCCTTGAGCGCCTGTATCTACCTCTTTGGGGCTTGTCCATGGCTGGAAAGGACCAGTTTTTAGAAGGCCAATTTCTGCTAAAACGAGGTGGTTGTACCTGTAGAAAAGCCTTGACAGTTTGCATAGATTTAGCTTTTTCTTCCATTTTCCATAGTATCTCCTCAGCATTAGTACCAAACAGTACATCCTTTTGTAAAGGAGCATCTAGTAGTTTAGCTTTAACATGATCACGCAAGCTTTGTTCCCTAAGCCAGGCATGTCTACGAATGACTGATCCTGTAACAGCAGCTCTACTTGAGGCCTCTAAGGCATCATAGCCACATTGTAAGGTGTGTTTACCCACTTGTTCTGCACTATGCATCATATCCTGCAATTCCTTCAAATCTGGTTGTTCAGGTTGAGACATTTTATTTCTTAATTGTGATAACAGAAACTGCTGATATTTAAGCATATGAAACTGACAATTTAAGGCCCTCATGGCTAGGGTGGCCGAGGTGTATACCTTTTTTCCCCACCTTTCTAAGGATCTAGATTCTCTTTCGGAAGGTAGTGGATTCTTGGCTGTAGAGGACTTCATTCCCTTGGGGCCTTGAGAAATGGTTTCAGGGTCAGCATTATAGCTTTTGAAAAGAAATTGGTGAGAGTTGGGAACTCTGTAGTACCTATCAGGTTTGACTGGGGCAGGAGGCAGGGAATCCGGATTGAGACATGCCTCCGAGTAATCATCAAGTATGTCCAAGACAGGAGGTATAGCCAGAGGTCTGTGTTGAGGTAACAAAAGAAATTCCCTAAGCCTTTTCTTGGAATCAGAAAAGTCTTGGCCTTCCCAATGGAAGTGTTCCCTCAAGGTGTGCAAGGTTTCCCCAAAAGAAAAATCCTCTGGGGGAGATACAGAAGGAATGGACTGTTCTGCATCGGAATCTTCATAAGGAGAGTACGAGTGTTCCTCTACATCAGAATGTTCTGAGAAAATGGAGCCCTGTTCAGAAGAGGGAGAATCTTCCTCCACTCTGGGTCTTTTGTCTGGAGGGGGTTGGGAGCCCCTGATGAGAGTAATTAAATCCTCAGCCATTTTAAGCATCTGCTTTTTAGGCATGGGGCCTGGGGATGGGCCCTGAACAACAGGCCTCTTGGGATGCATGGCTGATTTGGACTTAGTAAAGGCCTTAATGGAAAAGGAAGATGAGGGCCTAAAGACACCCTGGGTGGAAGTGGACCTGTCCACATTAGGAGGCTCAACACTCACAGTGGCTTCGGTGTTTGTAGTCTGAGTAAGGTCCGAGGTACCTGCGGTCTCGGTTACAGAAGACACCCCAAGGAAGTGTTGTCGGTAGTCAGGGACTGCATAGGCATCTCACTGAGAACCGGCCACGTGCAGCCGGTTTTGGCGTGGTGTCGGTGGAGACCGCGGGCCTCGCGTGTCGGTCCCTGTCCTTGCGTTTTTTGGACAAAACGGTAGTCGGGAGTCTCCGACGACATTTTATAATCAAAGGCTTTACCAAAATAATGTTGGGTGAACTCCGCCCGACGCTTAATAGTGCGTTTATTGAAAGTCGCGCAAAAGCGACAGCCCGAGACGTCGTGGTCTGGGCCTAAACAAGGTATGCAGAGGGAATGGAAATCCTTATGCGGTATTTGCTTCCCACAAGAAATACAATTATTAACTTTGTCTGACATCGGTCTGAGGCAAGAAAAGTTTCCCCAACAGGGTACTTAGCTTTAAAGAAGACTTCGGTTTCCAATTTTTCGTAAATTCAGGAGCTGGCCGACCGGCACTTGCAAACTGCTTCTGCTTCGGGCACCGCGCGGCAAAAAAGACGGAAGAATATGGCGTCGGCCGTGTCTTATATACCCCTGTCGCACTGACGTCAAGAAAGACGGGACAACCGACGCCGGACCTAGACTTTGGAATTCGGCCGACCGAGGGACCGCCTGACGGCAGAGAACCCATATGTGATTACTGCAGCTGTATGCACGATGAACATCTGTTGGAATCTATCGCCCACTGCCAAATTCTCATAGCTTTGCGGCAAAGGGGGTAAGATCTGGTCACTCCCGGCTTGTTGATGTACCAGACCACAGACATGTTGTCTAACTGGATAGCAATTGGTCAGAGAAAGAAGAGGATGGAGAGCTTGTAACACCAGCAACACAGCTCTAGAACGTTGATGTGCAAGTCTACTTCTAGAGGAGACCACGTGCCTTGAACAGATTTTCCCTGAAAATGGCCCCCCCACCCTTTCAGGGAAGTGTCTGTAGTTACCGTGACGCTGGGCTGAAGAAGTTGAAAGGAACGACACCAAAGACTTTCGTCCATTCTCATCCACCAGAGGAGATCCTGTTTGCAGAGATCGGTGATGAGGATTACTGCGTTCAAGGGATGATGATTGTGTATCCATTGAGTTTGAAGAATACACTGCAACAGGTGCATATGGAGCCTGGCCAGTGGAACAATGGGAGTGGCTGCCGCCATGGAACCCAGAGCCTGCATAACTTCCCTTGCAGATACTTTCTTGCGGTCGAGTATCACTTGCACTTGTGTTCTCAGTCTTAAGAGCCTGTGACGAGGAAGAGATATTAGGCCGAGCTGAGTGTTGAACATAGACCCTATGAATTCCAGTTGTTGTGAGGGCTGAAGGTTTGATTCTTCCTCTGCCAGAGACAGAGTGTAGTGAAGGGCCCTGGTCAGCAGACACTCAGTGGGGGCGGAGAGGAGCCAATCGTCCAGATAAGGAAACACCTGCAATCCATTAAGTCTCAAGTGAGCTGTCAACACTGCTAGACATTTCGTGAACACTCTGGGGGCAGTCGAGAGACCGAAAGGCAGGGCTCTAAATTGAAAATGATTGGCTCCCAGCCGGAAGAACAAAAGTCTCCTGGAGCATTTGTCCCTTTTGATGTGGTAATATGCATCCTGGAGATCTAGAGAGCACATCCACACCCCCCTCCAGAAGGCATGGAAGGATGGATTGAATAGTGACCATGCAGAACTTGGTCTGTATGACTCATTCAAATGACAGAGATCCAGGATGGGCCTCCAGTCCCCCGTCTTTTTTGGCACCAAAAAGACTCTGGAGTAGAACCCTAATCCACATTGATCTGGCGGGACCTTTTGGATGACTCGCTTTAGAAGAAGCTTCTTTATTTCGGCAGCTGCCTCCTCCCTTTGACTGGGTGGTACGTCGGCGTCGGGAAGGGAGAATCAAGGTCTTGGAAAGGATTTTAGGGGAATGTGATAGCCTCTGGTGATAATTCTCTGCACCCATAGATCGCCGGTAATGGAGGACCAGGCTATTTGGTGCAGAGAAAAATGCACCCCGACTGCTTCCAGAGGAAAGCAAATCAGGCAACGCTTCAGGAGCTCTGATAGGGTCTACCGGAGAAAATCTCTGGAGCCCTAATTCCGGTAACCCCCTCTGCCCCTAAAGGGGCATCTTCCACAGTCGGACCCCCTCTGCCTCTGGAGGAGTCCTCGCCACGTGCGTCATGAAAGAAACCTTATGACTTCTTGTGCCTTTCCACTCCTCTGGTTCCTGGCGAAGGAACGCGAAGGATTAGAGAAGCGCAGGCCCATGGCAAACTGTCTTTCCTTCCTACTCGCACCTGGCCAAAGTATCCTTTATCTTAGAACCAAAGAGCGCGGAGGGCTCAATAGGGACGTTCAAAAAGGAAGACTTGAAGGAATCCGGTAGGTCAGAAATGTGCACCCAGGCATGACGTCGGACAACCACGCCAACACCTTCTCCTTCGGTTGTGTGAGAGAAAAACCTCATTGAGGAATTTGAAATCGCTTCAAGCGTGGCAAGTTGGGAAGCCACTTTGTCACGTGCTCCAACTGACACTTGACCCGTGAGGCTACCTGAGAGTTTGGAAAAGTACAGTTTTGTACCTACCATAAATGTAGATGTCCGATAGGTATGCATCTGCAGTCATAACATATGGGTTGTCCTGCCTCAGGCAGCCCTTCGGTCGGCCGGATTCCAAAGTCTGGGTCTGGCCTTGGCTGATGTCGCACTTTCCCCGACGTCAGAGCGTCTGGGGTATAAAAGCATCAGCCGACGCCATTTTCCTCAGTGTTTTTTGCCCCAGATGCCAGGTGCCCTCTAGGAAGGCCAAATTTGGAGGAATGCAATAAATTCCAAACATTTTCCAAAATATATACATATATATACAAACAAATACACCATAATAGATCCCCCAGCTAGCTAATGGAGGGGTAAGCACCCTAGGAATACCACAGAGGGGAAGGAGGGAGGGTAAACCTGACTGCAGATGCATACCTATTGGACATCTACATTTATGGTAGGTACAAAAAGTACAGTTTTGTACCTACCATAAATGTAGATGTTCGAAGATCCACATTGCTGCAGTCCTTACACTTGGGTAGTCCGCTGTCCTCGGTCGGCCCGAATATCAAAGTATAAGGCTGACGTCGGTCAAGGCGCATTTGACTGACATCAGGACGTCAGGGTACAAATGCGCATGACAGACGTCATATCCTCAGTCTTTTCTTGCCCCAGATGTCACAAGACCCTAACAATAAAGGTCAAAACCAAAAGACAGCAAACAACCAACCAACCACCCTTGCACCAATCCTATGTACAAAATATACAATATACACTATATGTACAACCCAACCCACACAACCACCTCTAACTACAGAGGGGAAGGAGGGAGGGTAAATTGGACTGCAGCAATGTGGATCTTCGAACATCTATTTTTATGGTAGGTACAAAACTGTACTATGTTCTTCATCTCACATTGCTGCAGTCCTTACACTTGGGTAGAATCCCAAAGCAGAGAAAAGGGAGGATGGCTAAACTACAAGGAAGCAGGAGCTGCCAAAATGCCCTGCAAAACAGCAGTGGCAAAACCAGCCCTGGATTTAGAGTAAAGTGGCAGGTGATAATGCCTAGAGAACGTATGCACTGAACTCCAAGTAGCTGCCTCCAAAATATCCTTGGTTGCCACTCCCCTCACAAAGCTGTCAGTGGCAGTAGCCCTAGTGGAATGAGGCCTAATCCCAGCTGGAATCTCCTTGCCATGATGGGAATAACAGAAAGCAATGCAAAACCCAATCCACTTAGAAATAGTTTGTTTTGACACAGGCTTGCCCTGAGAACTCAAAGCAAAAGAAACAAACAACTGCTGAGACTGCCTGAACCCTTTAGTTCTGTCCAAATAATATCGCAACTGCCTGTGTACATCTAAAGTGTGCAAAATCTTTTCCCTTTATTTTGGGATTTGCATAAAAGTAGGCAAATGAATAGTTTGGTTTAAAGCCACACTAGAAACCACCTTAGGCATAAAGGAAGGATTAGTACGTAATGATACCCTATCCTTATGGAAAATCAAAAAAGGCTCAACCGCCATAAGGGCCTGTAATTCAGAAACCCTTCTTGCAGAGGTAATGGCCAACAAAAAAGCAGTCTTCCATGATAAATATTTCAACTCAGAAGTAGCTGCAGGCTCAAAAGGTTGTAGAGTGAGTTTCTCCAACACAAAATTGAGATCCCAAGCAGGAGTAGGAGCTCTTCGTGGGGGTCTTATATTCTTTGCCCCTCTAAGAAATTGCTTGAACAAAGGATGAGAAAACAATGGTGGGTCACAATCATAGTGAGCCGAAATTGCTGCAGCATGAACCTTAAGAGAAAGACAAACCTTTGTCCAGTAACTCAGTAAGATATTGAAGAGCCACACTCAAATTAGGCCCAGAAAAGTACAGTTTTGTACCTACCATAAATGTAGATGTTCGAGGATTCCCTTGCTGCAGTCCTGACAATTGGGTATAGTCCGCGTCCCAGTCTAGACTGACGCCAGCAAGGTACTAATGCGCATGACCGACGTCATTTCCTCAGTCTTTTCTTGCCCCAGATGTCAGAAGATCCAAAAGACAAGTCCCAAAACAACCTGCACCAAAAACATGTACAATATATACAGTAATATATACAAAAAATATAAGCATGTAAACTCACCTACACAACCACCCTGAAACACAGAGGGAAGGAGGGAATCCTCGAACATCTAGATTTATGGTAGGTACATAATTGTAGTATGTTCTTCGTCTTGCCTTGCTGCAGTCCTGACAATTGGGTAGAATCCCAAAGCAGAGGTAAGGGAGGCTGGCAAATTATAAAGTAGCAGGAGCTGACAACATGCCTTGTAAAACAGCTGTGGCAAAACCAGCTCTAGACTTAGAGTATATAGGCAGGTGATAATGCCTAGAGAAAGTATGCACTGAACTCCAAGTAGCTGCTTCCAGAATATCCTTAGTTGCCACCCCCCTTAGAAATGCTGTTGAAGTGGCAGTAGCCCTAGTGGAATGAGGCCTAATCCCAGCTGGAACCTCTTTGCCATGATGGGAATAACAAAATGCAATGCAAAAGCCAATCCACCTAGAAATAGTTTGTTTTGACACAGGCTTGCCCTGTGAACTCAAAGCAAAAGAAACAAGTAACTGCTGAGACTGCCTAAAATCTTTAGTCCTGCTCAAATAATAACGCAATTGCCTGTGTACATCTAAAGTGTGCAAAATCTTTTCCCCTTTATTTTGAGGATCTGCAAAAACGAGGCAAATGAATAGTTTGGTTTAAAGCCACACTAGAAACCACCTTAGGCATAAAGGAAGGATTAGTATGATACCCTGTCCTTATGGAAAATCAAAAGGGCTCTACTGCCATAAGGGCCTGCAACTCAGACACCCTTCTTGCAGAAGTAATAGCCAACAGAAAAGCAGTCTTCCAAGACAAATATTTCAATTCAGCAGTAGCTGCAGGCTCAAAAGGTTGTAGAGTAAGTTTTTCCAACACAAAATTGAGATTCCAAGCAGGAGTAGGAGCTCGGTCTTATATTCTTTGCCCTCTAAGAAACTGCTTGAACAAAGGATGAAAACAAAGGTGGGTCACAATCATAGTGAGCTGAAATTGCTGCAGCATGAATCTTACGGAAGAGAAGGACAAACCTTTGTCCAATAATTCAGTAAGATATTGAAGAGCCACACTCAAATTAGGCTCTGAAATCTCCAAATTCTTTGCTGTACTCCAAAATAAAAATCTCTTCCATTTTTCTCCTGGATGTACTAGGCCTTCTAGCTTCCATAATCACATTTAAAACTTGTTGAGGAAGCTGAGACCTTCAACACAGAATATGCCAAGCTGTGAGATGAAGAGATTGAAGCTTGACATTGAGCAGATGACCGTCCTTCTGAGATAACAGATGAGGAATCAGAGGTAAAGGCCATGGAGGCTTCTTTACAAGACTCCTTAGAAGTGGGTACCAGTGTTGCCGAGGCCAATCTGGAGCTATCAAAATCATCCTTGGCCTGTCTTGTCTGACCTTTAGTAATACCTGTGGAAGAAGAGGTAGAGGTGGAAAGGCATAGACATGAAGGTTTTTCCAACTGAAAGACAGAGCATCCACTTTCCAAGCTGTGTGATGAAACCCTGTGCAATACTTTGGCAGCTGGTGGTTTAGTGGAGAAGCGAACAGATCTATGTCTGGAGTTCCCCAGGACACTGTCAATTTCTGAAATACATGAAGATCCAGTTTCCACTCGTGGGGATCCATGATTTGTCTGCTTAATACATCTGCTAGGAGTTCTGTGTTCCTGGCAGAAACCTTGCCTGAAGAGTCAGTTGCAGGCTTAACGCAGTCTCCCATAAAATCATTGCTTGCCTGCATAGAGGATAAGAATGTGTTCCCCTTGCTTGTTGATGTACCACATGACAGTTGTGTTGTCTGTCAGAATCAACACCTGCCCTGGAAGAAGTAACTCCTGAACGCCATCAATGCAAACTGAACTGCTAACATCTCCTTCATGTTGATATGTAGATGCTGTAGTCTGGCAGGCCACTTGTCTTGTATCCACTTTCCATTTAGATGAGCTCCCAAGCAGTGTCCGAGGCATCTGTCGTTAAAATCTGACTCTGGCCGGGTCACAGAGAGTCCCTTGTTTAGGTGACATTCCTGAGCCCACCACAAGAATTCCTTTTGAAGGCAAGGTATTATTTGAATGACAGTCTCCAAATCTTGGCAGTGCTGTGTCCATACATTTTGAGATACCATTGCAGCTTCCTCATATGCAGTTTGGCATTGGGAAGCACCAGAATACAAGATGCCATGAACCCTAATGCTTGAAGGACTGTCCTTGCAGTCAGCACGGACTGATGAGATAGTTGATGGAAGTAAAGTGACAGACTCTTTTGTTTGTCCGGGGTTAAAAGGCCATCTGGGCTGCTGTATTCAGTCTCACACCCAGAAAGCACATGTCTTGAGAGGGTACTAGACTGGACTTTATTTCGCTCACAGAATACCCTAGGCATCTTAGCACTGCTATGACATATTCCAGATGCTGTAGAAGGTGTTCCTTTTCTTGAGCCAGAATCAGGCAGTCGTCCAAGTAAGGATAGATTTGAATGCCTTGAAGCCTGAAGTAAGCTATCACTGGAGCCAGAACCTTTGTGAATACTCTGGGCGCATAGATAAGCCAAAGGGCAATGCAGAGAACTGATAATGAAAATCTCCAGTTCAAACCGCAGATACTTTCTGCAACTTAGCCTTATAGGCACATGAAGGTAAGCTTCCTTGAGATCCAAAGTTACCATCCAGTGATCCTTGCCCAGCAGAGGTAACAGTTGCTGTAACGTCAACATCTTGAACTTGGGAATGTCCAGATAAGTGTTGAGGATAGATAAATCCAAAATTGGTCTCCGTGTTCCCCCCTTTTGGCACTAGGAACAGGCGAGAATAAAATCCCTTTCTGATAGAGGGACTGGCTGAATGGCCCCTATCTGGAGTAACTGAGAAATTTGCATGTGAGCCTCTTTTCTTTGTGGAGGAGGAACATCTGGCATGCCTCTGAAAGGAGGCATTGTGTGGAAATAAAATCTGTAACCGTGATGAATGATATCCAGCACCCATCTGTCTTGAGTGATTAAATCCCAATTTTCTTTGAAAAGAGATAATCTTCCTCCCAAAGGAGCTGCCAGACGAGAGTCCACTGGCAGCTGAAAAGGCAGGTCATTGGTTCTGCTTTCGAAGGACTGACCCCTGCCCTCACCAGAAGTCTGAGCAGGTGAACTGTCTGATCGAGGCCTAAACAGACCTTGGGCCCTGCCCCTACCACGTCTAGACCTACCCCTAGACTGGGAACCATAAGCAGGATATGTCCACCCCTTAGCAGGCCAATTTCTACTAAACGAGGCTGCACCTGCAAAAATCTTTAACAGTCTGCATAGACTTAGCTTTGTCCTCCATTTTCTTTAAAACTGCTTCTACCGGCGGTCCAAACAACACATCAGACTGTAAAGGAGCATCCAAAATCCTGGTTTTAACATGCTCAGCTAAATTCTGATCCTTCAACCAGGCATGTAAGAACAGAACTAGTAGCAGCCACCCTCGAGGAGGCCTGAACAGCATCAAAACCACACTGCAAAGAATGCTTACCCACTTGTTCAGACACATGAACCAAATCCAGCAATTCTTTACACTCAATACCTTCCGCCAAAGCATCCACCTTAGATTTCAATTGTGAAAGGAGATAATTCTGATATTTCAGCATATGAAACTGACAATTCACGCCTCATGGCTAGAGTGGAAGAAGTATATACTTTCTTACCCCACCTATCCAAAGCCCTTGCCTCTTTATCAGAGGGTACAGGATTTTTAACCACAGAAGCTTTAACACCTTTAGGCCCCTGAGAAACAGTTTCTGGGTCCCCTGGGACTCTTAAACAAATACTTATGAGCTTCGCACTTCCTATAATACCTATCAGGCTTAACAGGAGCAGGAGGCAAGGAGTCAGGGTTCAGAGAAGCCTCTGCAAAACATCCTCCACCACATTCAACACAGGAGGAATAGCTAAGGGCCTATGCTGAGGCAAAACAAGAATTCCCTAAGCCTTTTTCTAGCGTCAGAGTAATCTTGGCCTTCCCTTTTAAACTGCTCCTTCATGGAGTGAAGAGTCTCTGAAAATGAAAAATCCTCAGGAGGAGAAGCTGAAGGGTGGAATCATCCACATCAGAATCAGAATAAGTAGGAAACTCTTGCAAGTCTTCCACAGAAGACTCAAGCCTGTGAACACTGTTCAAAACTATCAAACTCCTGTTCCACCCTAGGCCTCTTATCAGGTGGGGCATAGAACCTCTAATCAGAGTAATCAAATCTTCTGCCATTTTGAGCATATGTTTCTTAGGCACAGAGCCAAATGCTAGGAGAAACCCCACAGAAACTGAACTTGGCCTACCTCTAAAAGAAGCTTTGGCAACAGAAGGAGAGGCCTAACTACCTTGGGAAGAGAGGGAAGAACAGTTACCTGAGAAGCCCCTCAGCCTGGCCTACCTCCTGAGAGGGCACATCCTGTAACAGTAAAGTATCTGCCTGAGACTCCATAGAAACTCCTGGCAAAACCTCTGGCTCCCTGAGCCTTCCAAAGGACCGACGTCCCGGGACTGCCCGTCTCACCCCTAGGCTTCACTGTTTTATCTTTAGCATCCGGCATATTATAATTGCAACGCTTCCCAAACACTAATCTAGCACAAGAGCGCAAACCAACAACGCCGTGTTTCAGGCCCTAAACAAGGTATACACAATGTATGATAATCCCTATAAATACAGTTATTCACTTTTTCTGACATCCGCTTAAATACTGAGGCAAGAAAAACCAAAATGTTTCTGTATTCAGTCTGAAACCCCGGTTTGAAAATCTCAGAACGCCAACCTGCACTCGCAAAACTGCTTCTGCATCGGACCATGCGGCAAAAGACTGAGGAAATGACGTCGGTCATCGCATTTAGTACTCTGACGCGTATGACGTCGTCTGCCGCCATGACCGACCGCCAGCTCTATTATTCTGGTATTCCGGCCGGACGCGGACTGGACCATATTGTCAGGACTGCAGCAAGGGAAGACGAAGAACATCATCAAAATCTTTTGCTGCACTCCAAAATAAAAATCTCTTCCATTTATCCGCGTACACTTTCCTTGTACTAGGCCTTCTAGCTTCAAAATCACATTCAAAACTTGTTGTGGAAGTTGAGACCCTCTATGGTTCAAAACAGAATATGCCAGGCTGTTAGGTGAAGAGAGTGAAGGTTGACATTGAGCAAATGGCTGTCCTCCTGTGACAACAGGTGTGGAATCGAAGGCAAAGGCCATGGCGGCTTCAGTACCAGACTTCTCAGTAATGGGTACCAGTGCTGTCGAGGCCAATCTGGAGCTATTAAAATCATCCTTGGCTTGTTCTGTCTGACCTTTAGAAGTACCTTTGGGAGGAGAGGCAGAGGTGGAAAGGCATACACATGAAGATTGCTCCAATTGAAAGAAAGAGCATCCACTTTCCAAGCTGTGGGATGAAACCTTTTTGTGCAAAACTTTGGCAGCTGATGGTTTAGTGGAGAAGCGAACAGATCTATGTCTGGAGTTCCCTATGACACTGTCAATTTCTGAAATACATGAGGATCCAATTTCCACTCGTGGGGATCCATAATTCGTCTGCTCAACACATCTGCTAAGGAGTTCTGTGCTCCTGGCAGAAACCTTGCCTGAAGATTGAGCTGTAAACTGAGAGCAGTCTCCCACAAAATCATTGCTTGCCTGCATAGAGGATAAGAATGTTCCCCTTGCTTGTTGATGTACCACATGACAGTTGTGTTGTCTGTTAGAATCAACACCTGCCCTGGAAGAAGTAAATCCTTGAAAGCTATTAATGCAAACTGGACTGCTAACATCTCCTTCAGGTTGATATGTAGATGTTGTAGTCTGGCAGGCCACTTGTCTTGTATCCACTTTCCATTTAGATGAGCTCCCCAAGCTTGGTCTGAGGCATCTGTCGTTAAAATCTGACTCCTCTGGCCGGGTCACAGAGAGTCCCTTGTTTAGGTGACATTCCTGAGCCCACCACAAAAATTCCTTTTGAATGCAAGGTATTATTTGAATGACAGTGTCCAGATCCTGGCAGTGCTGTGTCCATACATTTTTGAGATACCATTGCGGCTTCCTCATATGCAGTTTGGCATTGGGAAGCACCAGAATACAAGATGCCATGAACCCTAAGGCTTGAAGGACTGTCCTTGCAGTCAGCCCGGACTGATGAGATAGTTGATGGAAGTAAAGGGATAAACTCTTTTGTTTGTCCGGGGTTAAAAAGGCCATCTGGGATGCTGTATTCAGTCTCACACCCAGAAAGCACATGTCCTGAGAGGGTACTAGACTGGACTTTATTTCGTTCACAGAATACCCCAGGCATCTTAGCACTGCTATCACATATTCCAAATGATGAAGAAGCTCTTCCTTCCTTGAGCCAGAATCAGGCAATCGTCCAAATAAGGATAGATCTGTATTCCTTTTAGCCTGAAGAAAGCTATCACTGGAGCCAGAACTTTCGTGAACACTCTGGGCGCAGTAGATAAGCCAAAGGGCAATGCAGAGAACTGATAGTGAGAAGTCACAGCTCGAAAACGCAGATACTTCCTGCAACTTAGTCTGATAGGAACATGAAGGTAAGCCTCCTTGAGATCCAAAGTTACCATCCAATGATCTTTGCCCAGCAGAGGTAAAAGCTGCTGTAACGTCAACATTTTGAACTTGGGAATGTCCAGATAAGTGTTGAGGGTAGATAAATCCAAAATTGGTCTCCACGTGTTCCCCTTCTTTGGTACTAGGAACAGGCGAGAATAAAATCCTAGGCCCACTTCTGGCATAGGGACCGGCTGTATGGCCCCTATTTGGAGTAACAGAGAAACTTGCTTGTGAGCCTCTATTCTTTGTTGAGGAGGAACGTCTGGCATGCCTTTGAAAGGAGGCAAGGTATGGAAATAAAACCTGTAACCGTGGTGTATGATATCCAATACCCATCTGTCTTGGGTAATTAAACTCCAATTTTCTTTGAAAAGTGCCAGCCTTCCTCCCAAAGGTGCTGCCAGACGAGAAGGCTCTGGCAGCTGAAAAGGTAGGTCATTGGGTCTGTTTACGAAAGGACTGACCCCTGCCCTCACCCGAAGACTGTGCAGGAGAACTCCCTGTTCTAGGCCTGAAAGAGCCCTGAGCTCTGCCTCTACCACGTCTAGATCTACCCCTAGACTGGGAATCATAAGAAGGATACGTCCACCCCTTAGTAGGCCAATTTCTACTAAACTTTGGAGGCTGGACCTGCAAAAAATCTTTAACAGTCTGCATAGACTTAGCCTTGTCTTCCATTTTCTTTAAAACTGCCTCAACAGGATGACCAAACAACATGTCAGATTGTAAAGGAGCATCTAAAATCCTTGTTTTAACATGTTCAGATAAATTTTGATCCCTCAGCCAGGCGTGCCTGCGAAGAACTGACCCAGTGGCAGCCACCCTAGACGAGGCCTGTACAGCATCAAAACCACATTGCAAAGAATGCTTACCCACCTGTTCAGAAACATGTACTAAATCTTGCAACTCTTTACCATCAATACCTTCTGCCAAAGCATCAACCTTAGACTTCAATTGTGAAAGGAGATAGTTTTGGTATTTCAACATGTGAAACTGGCAATTCAAAGCCCTCATAGCAACAGTGGAAGAAGTATAAACTTTCTTTCCCCATCTATCCAAGGCCCTGGCCTCTTTGTCTGCAGGAACCGGATTCTTAACAACAGAAGCCTTAACACCTTTAGGCCCCTGGCTAACAGTTTCTGGGTCCGCCCTAGGACTCTTAAAAAGATACTTATGAGCTTCAGCCACCCTGTAATACCTATCCGGTTTAACAGGAGCAGGAGGCAAAGAATCAGGATTAAGAGAAGCCTCTGAAAAAACATCTTCCACTACAAACAAAACAGGAGGTATAGCCAAAGGACTATGCTGGGGTAAAAACAAAAATTCCCTAAGCCTTTTCCTGGAATCAGAGAAGTCCTGACCTTCCCACTTAAAATGCTCCCTCATGGAATGAAGAGTTTCTGAAAAAGAAAAATCCTCAGGAGGAGAAGCAGAAGGAGTAGAATCATCCACATCAGAATCAGAATAAGGAGAGTACTCCTGCAAGTCTTCAGCCGAAGACTCTGAAACATCTGAAGCCTGCTCAAAACTCCCTAGCTCAGGCTCCACCCTAGGTCTCTTATCAGGAGGGGGCATAGAACCCCTAATCAAAGTAATCAAATCTTCTGCCATTTTAAGCATATGCTTCTTGGGCACAGTTCCTGAAGAGCAAGGGGTAACACCA
Organism: Protopterus annectens; assembly: GCF_019279795.1. NCBI lineage: Eukaryota > Metazoa > Chordata > Ceratodontiformes > Protopteridae > Protopterus > Protopterus annectens. The sequence continues at coordinate 858,047,857 of NC_056748.1, read as the reverse complement.
ACTGAAGCTAAACCTAGCCTGCCCCTGGGAGAAGCCTTGGAAACAGAAGAAGAGGGCCTAACCACCCTAGGCAGGGAGGGGAGTATAGTAACCTGAGAAGCCCCATCAGCCTGGCCTGCCTCCTCAGAGGCCACATCCTGCAATAACAAAGTCTCTCCCTGGGATCCCAAAGAAACCTCTGGTGGAACCACCGGCTCCACCAACACCTCTAAAGAACCGGCGTCCGGTACTGACGGTTCCTCTAGCCTAGGTTTAACTGCTTTGTCCTTGCACTTCTTCGAAGAAGCGGGCGTCGGAGCATCCGACGGCATTTTATAATTGCACCGCTTCCCGAAGACTAACCTGGCACAATCTAATCTTCTCTTAATAGTGCGCTTATTGAATCTAGCACAAGAGCGACACCCAACAACGTCGTGCTCAGGCCCTAAGCAAGGAATACACAAAGTATGGTAGTCTCTATGCGGTATCTGTTTCCCACAAGAAATACAATTATTCACTTTTTCTGACATCCGTAAACCACTGAAGCAAGAAAAACTAAAATATTCCCCAACGGGGTACTTAGCCAACTTTGACTCTGTCTGAAACTCCGAAATCGAACAATTTCAGAACGCCAACCGGCACTTGCAATGCTGCTTCTGCATCGGACCATGCGGCAAAAAAGACTGAGGATATGACGTCGGTCATGCGCATTTGTACCCTGACGTCCTGATGTCAGTCAAATGCGCCTTGACCGACGTCAGCCTTATACTTTGATATTCGGGCCGACCGAGGACAGCGGACTACCCAAGTGTAAGGACTGCAGCAATGTGAGATGAAGAACATCTGTACTATGTCCTTCAAGGATGCATCTGCAGTCATAACATATGGGTAGAATACCATAGCCAATCTGGGGGAGGAGGTATTAAGAAAAGGATGGTGTAGTTAAGATACCCTGCAGGACTGCTGTAGCAAAACCTGCTCTGGATCTGGAGTATAGAGGTAAATTGTAATGTTTGGCAAATGTATGCACGGAGCTCCATGTAGCAGCTTCTAAAATGTCCTTGGTAGCCACCCCTCTTAGGAAGGCTGTAGTGGTGGCTGTGGCCCTCGTGGAATGAGGCCTAATGTTTGCAGGAACAGTCTTTCCATGAAAGGAGTAACAAAATCGAATGCAATTTCCTATCCACTTTGAAATTGTCTGTTTGGAAATTGCTTTTCCTTGTACCCTAGCAGCATATGCTACAAGGAGTTGGTCAGTCTTTCTGTAACTTTTAGTTCTGTCCAAGTAGTAGCGTAGTTGTCTGTGTATATCCAGAGTGTGTAGAAGTTTTTCCCCTTTATTTTGTGGATTTGGGAAGAATGTAGGCAAGTGAACAGCTTGGTTCAAGGATACCCTGGATACTACCTTTGGCATAAAAGTAGGATTGGTTCTCAATGAAACTCTGTCCTGATGGAAGATAAGAAATGGCTGTACTGCCATTAAAGCTTGTAACTCAGATACTCTTCTTGCTGAAGTTATGGCCAGAAGGAATGCAGTTTTCCAAGACAGAAACTGTAGATCCGCCGATGCTGCTGGTTCAAAGGGAGGAAGTGTTAGTTTCTCCAGCACAAAGTTGAGATCCCAAGTAGGTAAAGGGGGTTTCCTTGGAGGATTGATGTTTTTGATTCCTCTCAGAAATTGCCTGAGGAGAGGATGCGAGAAGATAGGTGGATCAACATTGTATTCTGCTGAAATTGCTGAGGCATGAATCTTAATGGAAGAATAGGACAGGTCATTGTGGAACAATTCTGCTAAGTATTCCAGAATATGTGCCATGCTCGCCACTGTCACATCCAAGCCTTTTGTTGTGTTCCAAATGAGGAATCTTTTCCATTTTGCCGAGTATGTCTTCCTTGTGGAAGGCCGGCGAGCTTCCATAATAATGTCCTTTACTCTCTGTGATTTGAGGGGGGTTTATGGAATTTTCCAGGCAGTTAGCTGCAATGTTTTCAAGTTGGGATGCATGATCTTGAAATTGTTCTGCGTCAGAAGAAGTGGCCATAGGGGGAGAGGCCACGGTTTCGTCTGTGACATGCTCCTCAATAGTGGGTACCAGTGCTGCCTTGGCCAGTCTGGAGCTATCAGAATCGCTCTTGGCTGTTCTGCCCTGATCTTCAGTAAAACCTTGGACATTAATGGGAGAGGTGGGAAGGCATAGACTTTTAGAGCTTTCCAGCTGAAAGAGAGAGAGTCCACCCTCCAAGCTTGTGGGTGGTATGTCCTTGAGCAGAATGTCTTCAGGTGATGATTGTGGGGCGAGGCGAACAGATCTATCTCCGGCTTTCCCCATGCTCGTGTTATGAGTAGAAAGATGTCTGGGTGCAGCATCCATTCGTGTGCATCCATGGTAGTTCTGCTTAAGCTGTCTGCCAGTGCATTTTCTTTCCCTGGCACGAACTGGGACTGTAGTTGGATATTGAGTTTCAAGCATAGTTCCCATAGATTCATGGCCAGCCTGCATAGAGGGTAGGAATGCGTGCCTCCTTGCTTGTTTATGTACCACATGACTGTGGTGTTGTCTGTCCTTATTAGCAGGTGGCCTTGATGGAGGAAAGGTTTGAAGGCCTCGATTGCGTGCATCACTGCCAGCATTTCCTTTCGGTTTATGTGCATGCGCAGCTGTCCTTGAGACCATAGGCCTTGGATACATTTGCCCTCCATGTGTGCTCCCCATCCTCGGTCTGAGGCGTCCGTGGTGATGGTTTGTTTTGTTTTTCATTTGTTGAAAGGCAACCCTCTGTTGGACTGGCAGGCTTAAGCCCACCACAGGAATTCCTTTTGAAGGCAAGGAATGATTGGTATCAAAGTTTCCAAATTGTGACTGTGCTGAGACCATACACTCCTTCTGTACCATTGTAATTTTCTCATATGCAGCCTGGCTTGTGGAATCAGAATTATGCAGGATGCCATGTAACCCAGGGCCTGCAGGATTTTCCTTGCAGTTAGCTGAGTTTGTCTTGTCAGATTCATGAAGTAATCCGGAAGTTGTTTTTGTTTTTCTTCTGTGAGAAAGGCCATTTGGGTGGTTGTGTCTAGATCTGCACCCAAAAAGGTTATCCTTTGGGATGGAACAAGTCTTGATTTTTGGATGTTGACTGTGTATCCCAAGGCCTGTAATAGGTGGATGGCATAGTCCAAGTCCTTTATCAAATTTTTCTTGTTGTCCGCGCAGTCGTCCAGATATGGGTAGATTTGAATCCCCTGAAGTCTGCAGTGTGCAATTACTGACGCCAGGCATTTCGTGAATACTCTGGGCGCAGTAGATAAGCCAGAGGGCAATGCTGAGAATTGATAATGCTCTGATCCTGCAAGAAATCTGAGGTGTCTTCTGCAACTTTGTCGAATAGGGACATGCAGGTATGCCTCCTTGAGATCTAGAGTCACCAGCCAAGACTCCTTGCCCAGCATGGGAAGAAGTTGCTGTAGGGTCAGCATCTTGAATTTTGGCACAATGAGGTAAGTATTCAGTGCGGACAGGTCGAGAATAGGCCTCCATTGATTTTCTTTTCTTGGAACAAGGAATAATCTGGAGTAAAATCCTTGGCCTTGTTCTGAAAGAGGTACCTTTTCTATGGCTTTCATTTGTATTAAGTTGTTGATCTGCTTTAAAGCCTCTGCCCTCTGATTTTGTGGCAGGTTTGGCATTCCGTTTCTTCTTGGCAAAGTGTGGAAGTGGAACCTGTATCCTTTGTCTATTATTTGCAGTGTCCATGTGTCCCTTGTAATGTAATGCCAGTTTTTTGAGAATAAAGAAAGCTTTCCGCCCAATGGTGCTTCCAATTGAGCCCTGGTCGGCGGAATCAAAGTCATTGAGTCTGTCCAGGTGTAGTAGTAGTTGTTGCTGTTCCTGCACTACCTCTCTGGTTGGTAGGCTGCCACTGACGGCCTCTGTAGGAGCCTCTAGCTTGCCCTCTACCTCTGGGACGCCCGTTCCTGCCCCTCTGGGATCTGTCCGAGTCTGGAAATGACCAATTCTTAGTAGGCCAGTTTCTGCTGAATCTCGGTGGTTGTACTTGCAGAAAGTCCTTAACTGTTTGCACAGATTTTGCCTTTTCTTCAAACTTCTTTAAGACCTCCTGAGCCGAGGAACCAAATAATTTTTGTTTTTCCATTGGAGCATCCAGGAGTTTAAATTTAACATGGTCTGGTAAAGATTGTTCCTTCAACCAGGCATGCCTACGAATAACTGCCCCAGTCATAGCTGACCTACATGAAGCTTCCAGTGCATCATAACCACACTGCAAAAAATGATTACTAACCTGCTGTGAGTTATGTACCAGATCCTGAAGGGATTTACAGTCAAGGGGTTCAGAAGAGGAAAGCTTCTTATGCAATTCATCTAAGAAATACTCTTAGTACTGTATCATATGAAATTGACAATTTAATGCCCTCATGGAAAGAGTTGCAGAAGTATATACCTTCTTTCCCCATCTCTATAAAGCTCTAGACTCCCTTTCAGAAGGTAGAGGATTTTTGGCAGTGGCAGCTGCAACCCCTTTAGGGCCCTGAAAAATAGTATCTGGGTCTGCAGAATGGGCCTTGTACAAATGTAGATGAGAATCCGGGACCCTGTAGTATCTATCAGGTTTGGCAGGAGCCGGAGGGAGAGAATCAGGGGCTGTACTAACCTCATTGTACACATAATCAATAACATTCAAAACAGGAGGTATAGCTAAGGGCCTATGCCGAGGTAAATGTAAAAAGGTCCTTAATCTCTTTCCAGAATCAGAAAATTCCTGACCCTGCCATTGAAAATGTTCTCTCATAGAGTGTAGTGTCTCACCAAAGGAAAACTCTTCAAGAGGGGAGGCCGAAGGGATAGATTCTTCAGCATCAGAATCCTCGTAGGCCGAATAAGCCTCCTCCTGGTGATCTGACAGCACAGATCCATCCGTAGACTCATCTGAAGAGTGTTGGTCAGAGGGCTCAGTCCTGGGCCTTTTGTCTGGTGGTGGTTGAGAGCCCCTGTCCGGGTGAGGCTGAGAACCTCTAATTAGAGATAAGATCCTCTGCAAGGCTGAGGATCTGAGAACTAGAAGAAGGTCTCTGAGAGGAAGTCTTGGGAGGCAAAGCTTTAGCAAGTTTAGCAGCTTTAGCCCTGGAAAAAGCCTTAATGGACATGGAAGCAGGGGGTCTGGCTGCACCACGTGCAGGAGTAGACTTGTCCAAAGGAATGGTGTCGGACATTTCCTGGACACTGGTTTCAGTAGGTAGCTCAGTAGCCGACTCAGCCGGGGCCTCCAGGGCCGCGGTGGTCGGTTGAGTGGATTCGGTTAAAGGAAGTACCGAGGACTGGGTTTCGGCCGAAACAGACACTCGCAGTAGGCCTAACCGTGGTTTCAGCCGAAACCGCGGGCCGCGAGTGTCAGTCCTTGTCCTTCCGTTTTTTCACCAAATGCGATGTCAGAGTCTCCGACAGCATCTTGTATGCAAAATTAGCCCCAAAGAATTCCTCTGCAAACTCCGACCGACGTCTAATAGTTCGTCGGTTGAAGGAAGCACAGGCTGAACAGGCCGAGACGTCGTGGTCTGGGCCTAAGCAAGGGAGGCAGTAAGAGTGGAAATCCTTATGAGGTATTTGTTTCTCACAAGTTAAACAATTATTTACTTTATCTGACATCGGCTGAGGCAAGAAAGAGTCCCCAACGGGGTACTTAGCTTTTTCGAAGTCTTCGGTAGCTGAATCACAGGAGCTGACCGACCGGCACTTGCGAACTGCTTCTGCTTTGGGCACCACGCGGCAAGAAAGACTGAGGAAAATGGTGTCGGCTGATGCTTTTATACCCCAGATGCTCTGATGTCGGGGAAAGTGCGACATTAGCCGAGCCCAGACCCAGACTTTGGAATCCGGCCGACCGAAGGGCTGCCTGAGGCAGGACAACCCATATGTTACGACTGCAGATGCATCCTTGAAGGACATCAAGGTCTCTCTGGAGTCTCGTTAAGTGTGCCAAGAAATTCAGCAAACGCACGGCAAAGGTCGTTGCAGCAAAAACTCGCTTCCCTAACTTGTCCACCGCCCGGGACTCCCCGTTGGGCGGATGAACAGCAGGACTCTTCTGCCAGGTCCTTCTTTGTGGCCGCCGCCACCACCACAGCGTCTACTGGCAAGCCTTGAACAATGGGGTTGATCCTCTGGAGAAGAAAGTACTTTGAACTTCTGGGGATAGCTTCTACTGATCCGGACTCTTCCATGCTCGCTGCACGATGAATTTGACCAACTCATCTGCAGGAGGGGGTCACCCAGGATGTAGTGGGCCGGGAACGGAAAGCTTGTAGGAATACAGATTCCTCCGGGGAAGGAGTGGAAGATTTCCAGTCACCCCGCTGACTCAAAATCCCCAAGATGTCCCCAAAGGAAATATAGTCAGGGGGGTGAGCTAGGGGAACCTTCCCCATCATCGTAATCCATATCCTCAGCAAGGGACTTTTCAGGTGAGTCTACGTGTTTACTTTTGCACACCTTCTTCCGAGGGGGCTCTTCGGTGTGAATGTCGGAAGAGGCCTCTGAAAGGGGGGTGCTTTGGATTAGTGGTCCCCTGCTAAGGGCTGGCGATGGCCGAGTTAGGGGGGGAACCAAAAGGCGGAGTTGAAGGAGGAGGATTGCTAGCCACCAGCACCCTTTCCATAATCTGGAAGGCGGGCCCATCCGAAGAGGGATGGGAGCCCGGGAACCAAAGAGGACTGAATTGGAACCGGGGTCACACCCCGCTCCAAATGGCCCAACTCCAAGACTGAAGTTTGAGAGGGGTGCGGTACGGATACAACTCTCTGATCAGAGATGGGAACCGAAAAGGCCGGTGCCAGAACCGAATATTCCACCCCCGAAGCAAGGGGTTGAGTAAGGTGGGCTGTCGTTAGAACAGACACCCACCAGGGCTTAGATGCTTCAGGCATCATAGTAGTCAGTGCCGAAGGAAGGGGTCCCATTGAAACCAATGGGCCAGGGGGCCTTGGAACCGAAAGATCCCCATCAGGAGAATAGGGAGGAGTCGGAGGAAAAATCAACACCCAGAGTGGAACAGAGTCTAGGGATTCCTCTTGCAATCAAAACATGATCCACGAGATGAACAATGTCTATTTCGGACACGCTCCTGGCAGACCTAACCGATATCCCGGACGGGGATTCAAGCCGGTCCAGAAAGGGACTGTAGGCTTGCCTGGCAAATGGATCCACAGAAGATGAATACCTGGTCCGTGGCAAGGAACTCAAAGCAGAGGATTCCGATTTGAATTGCGTAAACGGTAAGGTCAGCACCGACAGGGAACTCTGAGCCGAATTCACAATCGGGGTAGTAGTCAAAATCGGATCGGAGGTAGTCAGAGCCTGTGTCTGTAAAGGCGAGGTCGGTGCCGAGGTGTCCAGAACCAGACTGGTCGGAACCAACGTAAATCAGCGGTTCAGTAGTAGTCTGTGCTGAGCCCGGAACCAACAATTCAGACTTCCCAGAAACTATGCTCGGTGTCGAAATCAGTGGCACCGAGGCAGCGAGCCGATGCTTGGAAGAAGATCTACAGACCTTAGATCGATGATTCTTGCCCCTGTCACTGGTCGGTGAAGAGGGGTCTGAGCAGGGATGCTTCTTATCCTTGACTGGAGGGGTTGAGACCTCTGCAGAAATAGCCTCCGAGAAAGGAGAGGAAAGCAATCCTTTCAAAATCAATTTGTTGCGCCGTTCATTCAACGTCCGTTGACTAAAACTCACACAAATATCACATGGGGAAGTCGCAGAAAGGTGCGTAACGCCCAAACAATAAAAGCATTTAAAATGCAAGTCGCTGTTCTGTAACTTACCACTGCACGACGTGCATGGTTTAAAACCTGATGTACCCTTTTTCTCAGACATACTAGCACACTCAAAGAAGAGAAGGAGAAAAAGGCCGGACTACCAGCAACGGTATGAAGAGTTATCATGAGGGTGGAAAAAAGTAAGGAAGGCAAGAAAATACAAACAATGGTAAGAAAATGAATACCTGTGGGTAGAGCTAGACTAAGAAAGACATTAGTAGAGAAATTATTGGAGAAATACACAGTTTAAATAAGTCAAGACTACTTAGCTGGAGAGCTCGGTGAAAACGCTGCTATATGGCTGCGAGGCAAACGAGATCCGAGGTATGGGATGAATGGCATTGTGGGTAGTAGCGTGGCTCGAGAGTTTGGTGTACGCTTGTTTGGCCGACTCAGTTCCGAGGGTTCGGAACCGTACCCATCAGTGAGGAATGGAAGAAGATTAACAAAGTACAGTTTTGTACCTACCATAAATGTAGATGTTAGAGTGTTCACCCTGCTGCAGTTATTACACTTGGGTTCTCCTGTCGTCAGGCGGTCCTGCAGTCGGCCGGATTTCCAAAGTCTTGGTCCGTCGGTTGCTGTCGCCTCATCCCTGACGTCAGAGCGCCAGGGGTACATATATTGCAACAGACGCCATTTTCTTCAGTTTTTCTTGCCCCAGATGTCAGGTGCCCCCAAAAAGGTGATCCAAATAAGTACCAAAAGGTGGGAAACACTGTACAAACACAAAAACCCTTCAGCTAAAAGCAAATACATCAGTAAGGCTTAGCAAAGATTTAGCTAGTAAATCAGAGGGGTTGGAGGGAGAGTAACCTGGACTGCAGCAGGGTGAACACTCAAACATCTACATTTATGGTAGGTACAAAACTGTACTATGTTCATCGTGTTACCCTGCTGCAGTCATTACACTTGGGTTGAGTTCCAAAGCTAAGGTAGGGTGGAGGCATCAGAGGGTTAGTGGAGGCAATGAGGCCCTGCAGAACTGCAGTGGCGAAGCCCGCCCTGGATTTACAATAAAGAGGTAAGTGATAGTGTTTGGTGAAGGTGTGCACAGAACTCCAAGTTGCAGCTTCTAAGATTTCCTTGGTAGGAACCCCCCTTAGAAAGGCTGTAGAGGTAGCTATTGCCCTGGTAGAGTGGGATCTAATGGTAGGAGGAACTGGTTTCCCATGATGGGTATAGCAGAATCGTATGCAATGGCCTATTCATTTAGAAATGGTTTGCTTGAATAGGGCCCTCCCTTGAGAAGCTGTAGCATAGGAAACAAAGAGCTGGTCAGTTTTTCTGAAAGCCTTAGTCTTATCCAAGTAGTAACGAAGCTGTCTGTGAATGTCCAAGGAATGCAGGAGTCTCTCACCTTTGTTCTGTGGATTGGGGTAGAAAGTGGGTAGGTGGATGGTTTGATTTAGAGCTACACTGGAAACCACCTTAGGCATGAAGGAAGGATTAGTTCATAGAGAAACTCTGTCTTGATGAAAAATGAGGAAAGGTTCCACTGCCATAAGTGCCTGCAATTCTGAAACTCTCCTAGCAGAAGTTATTGCCAGGAGCAGGGCAGTCTTCCAAGATAGGAACTGAAGGTCTGCAGAAAAAGCTGGTTCAAAGGGAAGTAGCGTTAGTTTTTCCAGAACAAAGTGGAGGTCCCATGTTGGTGTAGGAGCTCTTCTAGGTGGTCTAATGTTTTTTGCCCCCCTGAGGAACTGCCTTAGGAGAGGATTTGAAAATAAAGGTGGATTCGTGTCGTAGTGAGCTGAAATAGTTGAAGCATGGATTTTAATTGAGGAGAAGGAAAGTCCTTTATGCAACGTCTCAGCTAAATACTGCAGAATGTGAGGCATATGAGGCGGAGTTGTGTCTTGGCCTTTAGCTTGGTTCCAAGCAGAAAACCTTTTCCATTTGTCAGAGTAAGCCTTCCTGGTGCTTGGCCTCCTGGCTTCTAGAATAACATCCAGTACTGCTTGTGAAAGAGAGGCTGGTTGGATGTTTAATTGATTTGCCATGCAGCCAGGTTTAAGGTTTTGATGTGGCTGTGTAGAATCTGCTTGTCTTGCTGCGTGAGCAAATGAGGTATTTGAGGCAATATCCATGGTGGGCTGAGAGCTGAGGCCAGTCTGGGGCTATGAGAATCATTCGAGGTTTCTCCTTTTTGACCTTCAAAAGAACCTTTGCGAGAAGAGGTAATGGAGGAAAGGCATATGCTGTCAGGTTTTTCCAAATGAAGGAGAGAGTGTCCACTTTTCAAGCTTGATGGTGGAATGTCCTTGTACAAAATTTTGTCAGCTGGTAGTTTTGAGGACTGGCAAACAGGTCTATATTTGGAAGGCCCCATCTTTGAGTTATCATTGAAAATATTTGTGGGTCTAGCTTCCACTTGTGGGGATCTTTAATGTTTCTGCTTAGGTCGTCTGCCAATGTGTTTTTCTGTCCTGGGCTTGGACTTGGTAGGCCAGAGCTGTGTTCCATAAGATTATTGCTTGCCTGCAAACAGGGTAGGAATGTGTGCCCCCTTGTTTATGTACCACATTACTGTGGTGTTGTCCGTCTTTATTGCAAGTTGTCCAGGCTGTAGTAGATCCTTGAAGGCTGTCAGTACAGCTAGCATCTCTTTTTGGTTTATGTGCAGTTTTCTTTGTTCTGCAGTCCATAGGCCTTGAATGCATTGCCCTGTCATGTGTGCCCCCCAGGCATAGTCTGAAGCATCTGTTGTGATAGTTTGCCTGGGTGGAGGCAAGGTGAAAGGCTGACCCTTGAGGTGACATGCCTCTGCCCACCATAGAAATTCCTGTTGAAGGCAGGGAATGAGATATCTCACCGTGTCCAAGCTGTGGCTGTGTTGAGACCATACGCTTTTTAAGTACCACTGTAATTCCCTCATATGCAGTTTTGCAAATGGTATTATCAGAATGCAAGATGCCATGAAGCCCAAAGCCTGCAGAATTTTTATTGCAGTTAATTGGGTCTTTGTTGCCATTGTCTTGAAATACTGAGTCAGTTGTAATTGCTTATCTGGTGTAAGATAAGCCTTCTGGCCCGTTGTGTCCAAGTTGGCACCCAGGAATGTCATTTTTTGTGGGGGTACTAGTTTTGACTTATTTTCGTTTACTGTGTACCCCAGACAATTCAGTAGATGCTTCACAAAAGCCAGATGTTGTAAGAGAATGTCTTTTCTTTCTGCTTGGATGAGGCAGTCGTCCAGGTATGGATATATTTTGAATTCTTCTTTGTCTGCAGTATGCAATTACTGTTGCCAGGCATTTTGTGAATACTCTGGGCGCAGTAGATAAGCCAAAGGGCAGTGCAGAGAATTGATAATGGGTTGAACCTGCAATGAAACGGAGGTGTCTTCTGCAACTTTGTCTGATAGGGACATGCAGGTATGCCTCCTTGAGGTCCAACGTTACCAGCCATGCTTCCATGCCCAACATGGGAAGTAGCTGCTGTAGTGTTAGCATCTTGAATTTGGGTACTTGTAAGTAAGTGTTTAGAATTGAAAGGTCCAGAATTGGTCTCCAAGCATTTTCTTTTCTGGGTACTAGGAAGAGTCTTGAGTAAAATCCTTGGCCTTGCTCTTGAGTTGGTACCCTCTGAATGGCTCTCATGGCCATTAGAGCTGTAATTTGTTTTTGAGCCTCTGCCCTTTGATTTTGTGGCAGGTTTGGCATTCCTCTTTTTATTGGCAAGGTGTGAAAGTGGAATCTGTATCCTCGTAAAATTATGTCTAGTACCCATTTGTCCTTTGTGACCATATGCCAGTGGTCTGCAAATAGTGCTAGGTTTTCCCCCCAGGGGGGCTGACAAAAGAGTTTTGTTTGGCCAGCTGAGGTGCAAGTCATTGAGTTTGCCTTCTGGTGGGTTGAGACCTGTCTTCTCCTCCCTTCTGGGTTGGAGTGCCCCATTGGCGAGGTTTATACGGAGCTTGTGGTTGTCCTCTGCCCCTTGGGTGCCTGTATTTACCCCTCTGAGGCCTGTCAGTGGCTGGAAAGGACCAATTTTTTGTTGGCCAGTTTCTGCTGAACTGAGGGGGTTGTACTTGTAGGAAATCTTTGACTGTCTGCATTGATTTTGCCTTATCTTCCATTTTCTTTAAAACTTCTTCTGCTTTAACACCAAAAAGAACATCCTGCTGTAAGGGAGCATCTAGTAGTTTTGCTTTAACATGATCAGGCAGACTTTGTTCCTTTAACCAGGCATGCCTACGTATAACTGATCCAGTGACAGCTGCTCTGCAGGAGGCCTCTAAAGAATCAAACCCACATTGCAAGGTATGTTTGCCCACCTGCTCGGTGGCATGCAACAAATCCTGTACTTCTTTCAATTCAGATTGTTGAGGGAGGGTGGTTATCTTTTGTTTTAACTGAGAGATCAGAAATTGCTGATACTTAAGCATATGAAATTGACAGTTTAGAGCTCTCATAGCTGAAGTGGCTGAGGTGTAAACCTTTTTCCCCCATCTGTCTAGTGCTCTTGAATCCCTTTCAGAAGGTACTGGATTTTTAGCCATGGAAGCCTTAGCCCCCTTGGGACACTGGGAGATGGTCTCTGGGTCAGCTACTGGGCTTTTGTAAAGAAATTTGTGGGAATCAGGTACTCTGTAGTATCTGTCAGGCTTGGCCGGAGCAGGAGGCAGAGTCAGGGTTGAAACTGGATTCTAAATAGACATCATCCACAATATCCAAAACAGGAGGGATGGCTAGAGGTCTGTGTTGGGGGAGTAAAAGAAACTCTGAGCCTTTTCTTGGAATCAGAGTAATCCTGACCTTCCCAGTGGAAATGTTCCCTCATAGTGTGTAAAGTTTCCCCAAAAGAGTAATCTTCTGCAGGGGAAGCTGAGGGAATAGAGTCCTCAGCATCAGAATCTTCATAAGGAGAGAAGAAATAGTCTTGGTCCTCAGAGGAATCCGAAGAAATAGACAGTTGTTCAGAGGAAGCAGATTCTTCCTCTTGTCTAGGCCTTTTGTCAGGAGGCTGAGAACCCCTGATAAGAGAAATCAAATCTTCAGCCATCTTGAGCATCTGTTTCTTAGGCATAGGGCCATGAACAGTAGACTGAAGTGAAGCCTTTTTCGGTTTGGAAGGAGTCTTCAACTTGGAAAATGTTTTGACTGCAAGAGTCGGTCTGAAAACACCTTCAGAAACAGATGGCGTTTCAGAAGCACCGACGTCCTTGGAAGGTAAATCGTCGGTAGGGCCTGAAGTAAAAGGCTGCGTCGGCCTAGTACATTCCGCCAAAATATCTGTAGTGGTCTCGGTTCCTAGAACTGCTGTAGCCAGAGGCTGCATTGGAGCCTCACTGATAAAAGGAGAACCGGAGACTGGATCAACCGAGGCCTCGGAATCGGGCTTAGGCCTGGGCTGTCGATCCTTATCCCTGCGCTTTTTGTGCACGCCGGTAGCTCCGACGGCATGTTATAATTAAATTTTCTGCCAAAAAAGTGTCGTCCGAAATCAAATCGTCTTTTAATAGTACGTTTATTAAATCTAGCACAAAAACGACAAGAAGTGACGTCGTGATCAGGGCCTAAGCAAGGTATGCAATAAGAATGAAAATCCTTATGAGGTATTTGTTTCCCACAAGAAATACAATTGTTAACTTTTTCTGACATCGGTCTGAGGCAAGAAAAGTTTCCCCAACGGGGTACTTAGCTTTATAGAAGACTTCGGTCTGAAATTCGAATTTGAAAATCTCAGGAGTCTGCCAACCGGCACTTGCGAACTGCTTCGGGCATCGCGCGGCAAGAAAGACTGAAGAAAATGGCGTCTGTTGCAATATATGTACCCCTGGCGCTCTGACGCCAGGGATGAGGCGACAGCAACCGACGTCGGACCAAGACTTTGGAAATCCGGCCGACTGCGGGACCGCCTGACAACAGGATAACCCAAGTGTAATGACTGCAGCAGGGTAACACGATGAACATCTTCAGATAGACAATTAGTAGACCTAATAGCAAGAGTGGCAGAGTTATAAACCTTTTTACCCCAACTATCTAGGTTCCTAGATTCCCTGTCAGAAGGAACAGAATTTTAGCAGCAGTGGCCTTAACTCCTTTAGGGCCTTGAGAAATAACCTCTGGATCAGCCAATGGATTCCTGAAAAGAAACAAATGAGAATCAGGGACTCTATAGTACCCGTCAGGTTTCCTGTGGGCAGGAGGAACCTAATTTGGAGTCAAGGAATTTTCCAGAAAAACATCAACCACTTCCAACACAGGTGGAATAGCCAAAGGCTTTTGCTGAGGCAAATCCAAAAACTCCCTAATCCTTTTCTTAGAAAGGGGATAATCCTGACTTTCCCATTTAAAATGCTCCCTCAGAGAATCACCAAAAGAGAAATCTTCTGCAGAAGCAGAAGGGATGGACTCCTCTGCGTCTGAATCCTCAAACGGAGAGAAAGCTTGAGAAACTTCCTTTTCATCAACAGAAATTCTGGAAGCATCAGAACCTGAATAAGACAAAGCCTCAGGAGAGGCATTCCTACCTCTTTTTGAAGGAGGCGGCTGTGAACCCCTAATAAGAGTCAAAAGGTCAGCCATTTTAACCATTTGAGAATGAGGGGAACGAGAGGAAACTGGAGCCTTTTACTTCACAGGCTTACGACTGGAAGATTTACCTGCAAGTCTGAAGGACTCGGGAGGCCTGGCAACCGCGGAATTTGCAGCTGAAGTCGCCGGTATGAGCTTGCTGTCTTGAACAAAGAACGGAGGCCTCGGACACCGGAGTCAGCTTAGCGGCTCCAGATCCAGCTGAAGAGGCAAGAGGCGGAAGGTCAGAAGGCAAAATGGAAGCCGGAGGTCTGGGAGCCTCTGAAATGGTCTCAACAGAGGGCTGCGGTTGAAAATCTGCGGTCTGCAAAGCCACCTCACTTGCTACTGCATGACTGATGACCAACTTAACATCATCCGAGGACTTGACCTTCGGAAGCCTGTCGCAGTCCTCATCCTTACGTTTCTTGGGGATATCCGAAGCCTGAAGACCAGTGGACGCCATACCGACAAACTTAGGCCAAACTCTATAAAATGTTTAGCTAAAAGCTTAGCCCGATGACAAATAGTACTCGGATTAAAGGAAACACAGAGATCACAATTAGGAACGTCGTGGTCAAGGTCTAAACAAATAATACAATAAGAATGAAAATCTCTATGGGGAATCTGCTTTCCAGACGCAAGACAATTATCAACCTTTTATGACATTCGTTAAGGCAAGAAAAGAGGATCCCCAACAGGGTACTTAGCTGCGACTTCAACTTTGTAGTCGGAAACAAAAAAGGTAAACTGCCGACCGGCACTCATGCAAGAAATGCTTCTGCTTTTGGCTCCATGGCAAGGAAGACTGAGAAAGTGACGTTGGCTGCCTCCTTTTGTATCGGATGCACCGACATCCTTTACAACAGACAGCCGATGTCATTTTTACTTACCTTTGGTATTCTGGCCAATCGAGGGCTACCGGTAAACGGATAATCCATTGGGTAGGACTGCAACAGTGAAACACGATGAACATATATATAAATCAAATTTGGTGATCATAGGTTTAGCAAACAAAATGGTTACTTTTTCCATTTGGTAATTACAAGAGATTCCCCCTTTGCAAAGACTACTACATGGAAAGGAATACTGTACTTGTCCTATTAAATAAAAGACTAGTTACTGCACTACAAGAACATGCCCCCTACACCCCAGGGTGTAGTGACCTCAAAAGTCAAAAAGGGGGGGGGTTCTACTTGCATGTTGCACTTTTGGGGAACTGGCTTTTCATTTTTGTGGTTTTGAATATTTACATATGTGATTCAGTTACCTCATCATTCATGTGTCTGTTTGAGCAAATGACCCACTGAAAATAGACTCAAGCCGTGGTGAGGATCAACGCATTCAAGAAAAATTAAATCAGGACGAGGCCATAAGTTTTACTACCGCACATCAAGAGGTCTTCAAAACCCTTCATGAAATGCAAACTTTGTAGGGGTTTAAACAAAACAGGCAGCAACCAAGGATGACATGCATGTTTATTGATGAAAAAGGAATTTTCTATTTTTGGATGCATCTAATCAGTCCATTGTATTACAAGTATACCTCAGACTCCATGATAACATGCTCTGCATGGATTGCTATTGCTGACCCTATGCCTCACTCTCCGCCCTAGTGTACTAATCTCTCTCATGTTAGACAGTTTAAATTGTTTGATTCCTTGGCAATTACCAGAAAATTGTTTTAAAATTATTGCAACGGTAAACTTCCAACTCACCACTAGCACATCTAGTAACACTTTACTTACCTGCCAAGTACTCTATAACAGCAGCCATGTATACTGGTGCTCCCATGCCTATTCTGTACTTGTGTGTATCTTTTCTCAAGTACCTCATCATCCTGCCAACAGGAAAGATCACTCCTGCCCGAGCTGACCGAGACAATTTTGTCGTCTTCTTTTTTCCCCCACGAGCAGACATTGTGGTACACAGTGGCTAGGATGTGTGGGGGAAGGGAACAAGTGGAAATAATCTTGGGTTGAAAGAATGTGAACCTATTAAAGTAAAAGGGAGACAAAAATTATTTCTCTATGATATCATGGATTCAATGCACAAGTCAATACTAGCTCAGAATAGTATGCACAAAGTAAGAACAGGACAGACATTACATTTCGGCACCATTTAAAGTACGTATATGTACTAGACAGTTGACGATTTATACTACTAGCCAGTCAGAATGTACTGCTTAAACACCCACAAATGTATGCAATCTTAGAGGGCAAGCTTTCTCTGTGTAAAAGGTACTTTTCATGGGGCTCTGTGTGGTAATGGCCAGCACCACTAACAGGGAATCAGTTTAGTTTAACTGTTTCTAGGGCTAAGACCCCACCCCCACCCCCCAAAAATGTTAATCATATTTATCTTTTATACAGTACCTGTACACCCTCCAACACGATGGGGGTATCAAACAATGCAACTGTCTGCCAGTCAAGACTGCCTGCTTATCACAATGCACTCCATGCTCATAGTAACTGCTTCTCACGATGTACTCTATGCTCACATTAACAATCAGCCTTTCCATTAATGAGTCTTCTCACTACCACCTCAGTATAGCAGTTTTGACAGTCTCTACAGGTTTCTTTTTGCCAAACAGTCCTTTGATTTTTGTTTTATAGCTGCAGGCTCCTAAACAGATCTGTGGTCATTTTCACATTTCAACAAGGACTGGCCACCTGGCCAATAAGCTTCATTCTGTAAGGCCACTAAAAGTTCTTGCAAGCAGGCACAATCCCAACAGAAATGCAAATAATCTTAGCTAGCACTGCCAAACTCCCAAAATTAAACAATGCACAACTTCAGGGAAAGCTAAACAACGTGAGCAGTCACAAAACCAGGTGCACACAGAACAAACAGAAAAAAGCATTCAGAGACAATCCTGATTACCTGCATGGTGCTGTCTTAACACAAATGGTGTGCCAAAGACAAAGGTCTTCTTATACTGAAAGAGATAATATAACTACTATATCCAAAACATTTATGCACTCCTCAGTCATCCTTTGTAGACGGATTCTGACCTTCATTTGTTTAAAGTAACCATTGCCTTACATTACACTGAGTTTCACCTTGAGAGACAAACGCACATGTTAACTAAACACAAGTCTCGATTTACTTATTGCCTTTGTTTACTGAGGAAGTCTTTACTGGTCTCGGGACCCATTTTCAGTGCAGGCTCAGGCAGAAAGGTTGCAGTCTAGTAGTACAGTACAATAGAACACTGGCAATGACATCTAACACTGATACGATATACCTGGAAGTGGCAGTTTTGTACAGTATATACATAAACATGAAGAGCATGAAATCAGTACTGGAATCAGTCAGTTTTATAATCCAGTGAGTCTTTTTAAACAGAATGCTGATATACTGTAGGTTGCAACTATGCTGTTTCTCCTCTTTAGAAAGGAGAGAGAGTTTGGCACAGACAGCAGTTAGAGGTTCTTGTCTAACCACTGGCGGGATGGAGTTCCAGGTTTTGGATACTATGTGAGAACTGAGGAAGCAGCCAGCCAAGTGTTTAGTTTTCCTTGTATAGCAATCTGTGTGTGTGTGAAATAGCAGGTATTAAAAATAAGCAGCAAAAGATAAGCATGATTATAGTGTATGTCTGCGTTAGGTAGGGGTATATGCAACACATACAAGCTTTGCATTTTTCCTCAATTAAAACATGTATGCAACCATTAAGCCCCTCAGGTTTGATGAACAGATGTGATGAATACATTGTTGCACTTTAGTACTTCCCTTTCATTTTTCTTTTATTACTCACATCTGTTTAAAAGACTGCATTTATTTTCCCATTTTGTTCTACAGTTTTCCACATCAGTTTACAAAACAGTTCACTCAAAAAAAAAAAAAAAAAAAAAAAAAAAAAGAAAAGAAAAAAAAAAAATTCCAAGAATTTGTTAAAGTATGTGTTCCATTTATGTCAGACTTTCAAGATTTACAAAAAGAACCTAAAAATGCCACATAATTTGCAAGTTTCTGTACCTAAATAAATGACCAGAGAACAGTATCACATCATCAAATGTAAATGACTATGGTGAATATGACATGCTGTAACTCATAGGGGTCTGCAGCACAAATACAAAGTGTAATAAGTTGTATTACTGTAAATTCTCAAAGGGTTATTTTCACTCTCCCCTAAAATGTTGAAAATTTAGGAAATGGGTTTTATATGGCAAACATACTTAAAAGAATGACAGGTAACAGGTCAATGAAACTTTTTTTTTTTTTTTTGTTTTGTTTTGTTTTTTTTTATCAGTTAGATACACAATGTCCTACTAAACCAAAACATAACATTTCAAGAGTGTGTGGTTGCATGTGTGGTAGAGAACATTAGCCTGCTTTTGTAAAGTGCAGCATATGAATTTCAGATGGACAGACCAGGTTATTATTATTACTGTATCCAGGGACACTCAAGGACTATGACTCGTCTATCTGAAGGAAACTCACCAACAGTCGCAGAGAACCTATGGTTAAGACCCACCTTATGTCAACCTTTGCATAAGCTTTGACACAAAACTGGCCAACAACATACTTCATTTCACAGACAAAAGATAAATGATCTGCCCAGCTACTAGTTTTGTTAAAATCGCAACTACAACTCAAAAACTGGAGCTTGCTCTCGGAACCTGTTCAATACTCACTTGCCAACTTCCTAAAGAGAAGTCCCTAATGACTACTGATACATAACTATTACAAGATGAAACTGCTGAACTCCTATTTCTAAATGTTCTAAAGTGTATGGAGTACGAGGAATATATATGCGCTTGTAAGCGGTGGCATCTCAGCTATTAAACTCTCACAGCAGTACCACAAAAAGTGGTGGTAACACACACACTGCATACTACAAAGGCTGGCACCACTACATGAAGGGCGACACATTGCATAAAGCCCAGATATACCTTCATCAGATTACACTTCACCTGAATCATCATTGTACACGTTTAAAGTTTGTCAGCAACTGCAAACAACTGTACATTGAAGAATCACACACACCACACACTGTGCACAAAGCTTACTTATTCTTCCTTTACATTTCCCTTTTCTTAAGAGACATTTTACTGTCTAACTACAGAAATAATGAAAAACCTACTTGTAGTGATTTACTACAGGCTCATTAACCATGGAGGCAAGGGGGTCAATTTCTTTTCTCTCTCGATAGTTCCCTTAAAGCATGGTTTTGCTAATATTTCATAAAGAGATACCCACAACAACACAATCTTAGTCCTGAAACCAGACAACACCAAGCTCTATGTGCTCTGTTCAAGTGTCCATAAAGACATCTTTCCTCCATCAGAATGAACACACACATTTCCTTTTTGACTTGTCACTCGTACTAAAGCAAAACCTGATGAACCTGCCATCCCCGAGGCACACAATCTGGGCACTAGTGCCATGACCTGGAAAGTAATCCAGGATACTATACTGCATATCAACAAAGTGTACAAGTAAGCAGCATAAGGGCAGAATATGTACCCGAGAAGCACAGCATGTGCTGTAACCAGGGAGAAATGTGTGCACAAAACCCTGCATGGGTGAAAGGCTCGTTATCATGCAAATCCTACTCATCAGGGATATCACCAGAGGAAAAAACAGGAGCATGGGAATATAAATTAAATTAATACACCTTCATGGCTGTCTGCATACCTCAACCTCTTAGCACAAGACTTCTAGACAGAGTCAAACAGGAGATGATGAAGGCCCAAAAACCAGGAACAGATGTTTAATATTGCTCTCGTAAACCTTGATTCTGAAAGTTCTGTGGACTAAACAGCACACTCATCTCATCCATGTTTATATGACTGCTCTGCAAGGGTCTTCTCCAGAAGCCAATCAACTCGAACACGAGACACAAACGAGGACTCATGCCAACTCTGAAAAACTCCACTGTAGTAATCTGGTTTAAAATTTTTTTTTGGGGGGGGGGGGGGTCTGGCCAGGTTGGTGTCCCCTTGGGCAGCTCACCAAACGTGCTCTAAGGATATGAACAGAGCAGTCCAGTGTGACAGAGGTGGTTGCGGGCAGCCAGATTTTTCTCAGTTACCATTTAATCTTCCTCATATGCAACTAAGCAAGAGGGACCAACAAGGATGAATGCTAGATGGACTACGGTTCTTAGCAACTTCCTGAATATCAGGTTTAGGAATAAGATCACCATAAGGACCCTCTCATTGGGGGAAAAAAAATGGGGGGTTGCATCTAGTAGAACCCCTTTGAAATTCCTCTTATTTGGCTACAAAATGGAAGTGCTGAGCATGAAAAGAAAATTGATCTGGGAGGGAAAGTACAGTTTTGTACCTACCATAAATGTAGATGTTGGAGTGTTCACACTGCTGCAGTCATCACACTTGGGTTATCCTGCCATCAGGCGGTCCCACAGTCGGCCATAGTTCCAAAGTCTTGGTCCGGCGTCAGTTGCTGTCACTTCTTCCCTGACGTCAGTGCACCAGGGGTATACAAGTTGCATCCAACGCCATTTTCTTCAGTTTTTCTTGCCCCAGATGTCAGCTGCCCCCAAGTAGGTAGGCAATACATATTGCTAATAACAAGTACACATATAAAATAAAAACAATACCTTCAGTTACAAGCAAATACACCACAAAGGTTGTATAGGATAGAAAGGTATAGATAAGGCCAGCTAGTTCAGAGGGGATGGAGGGAGGGTAACCCTGGACTGCAGCAGTGTGAACACTCGAACATCTACATTTATGGTAGGTACAAAACTGTACAATGTTCATAGCGTTACACTGCTGCAGTCATCACACTTGGGTAGAATCCCAAAGCTAAGGTTGGGTGGCTGGTCTATAAAGAGTTAGGATTGGCTATGAGGCCCTGCAGAACTGCAGTGGCAAATCCTGCTCTGGATTTAGAGTAAAGAGGCAGGTGGTAATGCTTGGTAAAGGTGTGCACTGAACTCCAAGTTGCAGCCTCCAAAATTTCCTTGGTAGGTACTCCTCTGAGACAGGCCGTTGAAGTGGCTGTAGCCCTGGTGGAATGTGGCCTAATGCTATTTGGGACTGATTTTCCATGCTGTGTGTAGCAGTAACGAATACAGTGTCCTATTCATTTGGAAATAGTCTGCTTTGAGATAGCCTTGCCCTGTGATCCTGCAGCATATGCTACCAACAGTTGCTCAGTTTTCCTGATAGCTTTTGTTTTGTCCAAGTAGAAGCGTAGCTGAAGTAGAAGCGTAGCTGCCTGTGTATGTCCAAAGAATGCAGAAGTTTCTCCCCTTTATTCTGGAGGTTTGGATAAAAAGTTGGCAAATGGATGGTTTGGTTAAGAGCCACACTACATACCACCTTTGGCATAAAGGTAGGGTTTGTCCTTAGAGAAAGCCTGTCCTGATGAAAAATTATAAAAGGTTCCACTGCCATTAATGCCTGTAGCTCAGACTCTTCGTGCTAAAGTTACTGCCAGGAGCAGAGCTGTTTTCCATAATAAAAATTTTAGATTGGCTGGCTCAAAAGGTGGCAGGGTCAGTTTTTCCAAAACGAAATTGAGGTCCCAAATTGGTGTTGGTGCTCTCCGGGGCGGTCTTATGTTTTTAGCCCCACTGAGGTACTGCTTTAGCAAGGGATGAGAGAATAAAGGAGGATCCGTGTTGTAATGTGCTGAAATGGCAGAGGGGTGGATCTTAAATTGATGAGAAGGATAGGCCTCTGTCCAGCATCTCAAAATCTGAGGAATGTTTGGAACAAGAGGGTCAAAGCTTTGAGCCTGGTTCCTGGCGCAGAATCTCTTCCATTTTTCTGAGTAAGCTTTCCTGGTGCTAGGCCTCTTGGCCTCCAAAATGACATCCATAACCGCTTTAGAGAGAGGTGTTGCCTGTTTGACTAACGAATCTGCCATGCAGCCAGGTTTTGGGTTTTGAGCTGACAGTGCAGGATCTGATTGTTTTGCTGAGTCAGAAGGTGTGGAATTTGAGGCAAAATCCATGGTGGGCCTTGAGCTAGGTTCCTTAAGATAGGGTACCAGTGCTGGCGTGGACAGTCTGGAGCAATCAGAATCATCTGTGGTTTCTCGTCTGGCTTTTAGGAGTACCTTTGAAAGGAGAGGCAGAGGCGGGAAGGCATAAACTTTTAGGTTTTTTCCAGCTGAACAAAAGAGCATCCACTTTCCATGCTTGTTTGTGATAAATCCTTTTGCAGAATTTTTGTAGTTGGCAATTCAGTGGGGAGGCAAAAAGATCTATGTCTGGGCATCCCCATTTTTGCGTTACCATGCCGAAGATTTGTGGACTCAATTTCCATTCGTGAGGGTCCATGATATATCTGCTTAGATAGTCTGCCAGAGTATTTTTCTTTCCGGATAGGAATTGTGCTTGCAGGTGAACTTGGTACGTTAGAGCTGTGTTCCACAAGGTCATGGCTTGGCTGCATAGGGGGTAAGAATGAGTGCCCGCTTGCTTGTTTATGTACCACATTACTGTGGTGTTGTCTGTCTTTAATAATAATTGTCCTGGATGCGGAAGGTCCTTGAAAGCTGTTAGGACATTTTGAACAGCCAACATCTCTTTTTGATTGATGTGTAGATGCATCTGGTCCGTGGTCCACTTGCCCTGAATGCATTTTCCTGTCATGTGTGCTCCCCAGGCGTAATCCAAAGCATCTGTTGTTAGAGTCTGCCTGGCTGTGGGTAGGGCGAAAGGCTGACCTTTGTTTAGGTGACATGCCTGTGCCCCACCATCGAAATTCCTGTTGTAGGCAGGGAATCATTGGTATTACTGCTTCTAAACTGTAGAGTCCAAACACTTTTTAGGTACCATTGTATTTTCCTCACATGCAGTCTGGCATATGGTATTAGTAGTATGCAGGATGCCATGAATCCCAGGGCCTGCAGAATTTTTCTTGCAGGGAGATGGGACTTTTTGCCAGTAATTGAAAATATTGAGTTAGCTGAACTTGTTTGTCTGGCGTGAGGTAAGCCATCTGGGCCGTTGTATTTAAGCTGGCACCCAGGAATATAATCCGTTGTGAGGGCACTAGGTTTGACTTAATTTTCGTTTACTGTGTACCCTAGAGAAGTTAGCAACCTTTTTACAAACGCCAGATGCTGTAGAAGAATGTCCTTTGTCTCTGCTTGAATGAGGCAGCCGTCCAGGTATGGATATATTTGAATTCATTTTTGTCTGCAAAAAGCAATTACTGGTGCCAGGCACTTTGTGAAGACCCTGGGCGCAGTAGATAAGCCAAAGGGCAGTGCAGAGAATTGGTAATGCATTGTACCAGCTTTGAATCTGAGGTATCTTCTACAATTTTGTCTGACAGGGACATGCAGGTATGCCTCTGAGGTCCAGAGTAACAAGCCAAGCGTTCTTGCCCAGCATGGGTAGAAGCTGCTGTAATGTCAACATTTTGAATTTCGGAATATCCACTATTTAGAATTGAAAGGTCTAGTATGGGCCCTCCAGGCCTTGTCCTTTCTGGGGACCAGGAAGAGTCTTGAGTAAAATCCTTGTCCTTGTTCCTGCTGTGGTACTTTTTGAATAGCTCTCATGTCCATGAGGGCCGAAATTTGTTTTTGTGCCTCTGCCCATTGATTTTGTGGCAGGTCTGGAATTCTTTTTAGCCTTGGTAAAGTATGAAAGTGGAACCTGTAACCTTGAGACACAATATTCAGAACCCATATTCAGAACCCATTTGTCTTGGGTGATTGATTGCCAGTTTTGTGAAAAAAGTGCTAGTTTTCCTCCTAAGGGGGCTTCCAAAAGGGAAGTGCTTGGCGTACGAAGGGGAAAGTCATTGTGACGGTTTCCTGTAAGATTGAGACTTGTCCTCCCCTCCTTTTGGGGTTGAGGTGCCCAACTGTCGTTGTCTGTTTGAGCCTTGGGGTTGAGATCTGCCTCTTGGGCATCTGTATCTGCCTCTCTGTGGCTTGTCTGACACTGGAAAGGACCAATTTTTTGTAGGCCAATTTCTGCTAAATCGAGGTGGCTGTACCTGTAAGAAATCCTTGACCGTTTGCATAGATTTAGCTTTATCCTCCATTTTCTTTAACACCTCTTCTGCCTTAACACCAAACAAGGTATCATGCTGTAAAGGAGCATCCAATAATTTTGCCTTAACATGATCAGGTAAACTCTGTTCTTTTAACCAAGCATGCCTTCGAATCACTGAACCTGTAACTGCGGCTCTACAAGAGGCCTCTAGAGAATCAAAACCACATTTCAGAGTATGTTTTCCCATCTGTTCAACTGCATGCAATAAATCCTGCATTTCTTTACAATCAGGAGCTTCTGAGCTTGCAAGCATTTTCTGTTTTAACTGAGCCATTAAATATTGTTGGTACTTAAGCATGTGAAACTGGCAATTTAAAGCTCTTACTGCTAAAGTTGCAGAAGTGTATACTTTCTTCCCCCATCTATCCAAAGGTCTGGAATCTCTGTCAGAGGGTACTGGATTTTTTGCAATGGAAGCCTTAACCCCTTTTGGACCCTGGGAAATAGTTTCTGGATCAGCAGAAGGTTTTTTATAAAGAAACTTGTGAGAGTCAGGGACTCTGTAGTACCTATCTGGCTTGGCTGGTGCAGGGGGCAAGGAATCGGGAGATAAGCTGGATTCAGAGAACACATCATCCTCAAAATCTAGCACAGGCGGAATTAGCCAGGGGCTTGTGCTGAGGCAGTAAAAGGAAATCTCTCAGCCTTTTCTTAGATTCTGAGTAATCATGACTTTCCCAATGGAAATGCTCCCTCATGGTATGTAAAGTTTCCCCAAAAGAATAATCCTCGGGAGGAGAGGCTGAAGGGATAGATTCTTCAGCATCAGAGTCCTCATAGGGGGGTAGAGAGTACCCCTGGTCTGAAGAGGAATCAGAGGAAACGGAAACCTGATCAGAGGAATCATAGTCTGTATCCTGCCCAGGCCTTTTCTCATGAGGGGGATGGGAACCCCTGATTAGAGTAATGAGGTCTTCGGCCATTTTAAGCATCTGTTTCTTAGGCATGGATGTTTGTCCAGGAGAATGCTGTACTTGTTTCTTTGTCTTTAGTGGTACTTTTGTCTTGGCTGTAGTTTTAATGGTAAGTGGTGAAGGTCTGAAAACACCTTCAAAAGCAGATGCCTCCTCAGCGGCTCCTGACCCATCTGAGGGATTAGTTTCCGTAGGCCCAATACCTTGAGTTTCTAGAGGCCTACTTGTCTCCACATGGGAGTCGGAGGCGGCCTGTGGCTGTGAGGTAGCGGGTGTCAGGGGCTGCGAAAGCACCTCACTGAGAACCGGTGACTGGCCTAGAAGAGGTTTCGTCGTCAGTTTTAGACCTCGGATGTCTGTCTTTATCCTTGTCCTTGCATTTTTTCGGTATTGCGGTCGGTTGATCCGGCGGCATAGTATAATTGAACCTTCGGCCAAAGTAGTGCAAAGCAAAATCAAAACGTCTTTTTATATAGTACGTTTGTTAAATGTAGCTCAAAACCGACAACTAGTGACGTCGTGATCAGGGCCTAGGCATGGAATACAGTACGAGTGGAAGTCCTTATGAGGTATTTGCTTTCCACAAGAAATACAATTATTAACTTTTTCTGACATTGGTCTGAAGCAAGAAAAAAGTTTCCCCAACGGGGTACTTAGCTTTATTGAAGACTTCGGATCTGAAATTAGACTTCGAAAATCTCAGGAGTCGGCCGACCGGCACTTGCGAACTGCTTCTGCTTTGGGCACCGCGCGGCAAGAAAGACGGAAGAAAATGGCGTCGGATGCATCTTGTATACCCCTGGCACACTGACGTCAGGGAAGAAGCGGCAGCAACCAACGCCGGACCAAGACTTTGGAACTTTGGCAGACTGCGGGACCGCCTGACGGCAGAATAACCCAAGTGTGATGACTTCAGCAGTGCAACACGATGAACATCAGTAATTACCTCCTGCATGGGAAGCTATGACAGCTCCTGGATTAAGCAGTTGCCCAAGTAAAAATGTAGCCCTTCTGTCTTCAAAAACACCAGGACGAGACAGCCGGAGAAAACTGACAGCAGCACAGAATCCAAAATTTGCCTAGAAGGCCTTTGTGCAATCTCTGCATATGCGTGAGATTAATGACCAAGACAGAAGGCAGAAGATATAAACTCCTGCTTCATGGTGGTGCGGGAGCTTCAGAATGAGGTACAGGAGCCTTTTTGGCCACAGCCAAAATCACGACACAAGTTCACCACAGGATTCTGCACCTAGGTTGCTCAATCTTTGAGGGGATGGCAAATTTTTGCTTGGAGAAGGGAGTAACTATATCTTCTTTACAAGCAGTGTGAGTGTTTAACCTTTTCATTTGCTGGTGGAACCATCTAAGAGGAACATTATCTAGGCAATCGGAAGACCTCCAACAGGATATGCTCAGATTCAGATACAGCGTCCTACAGTCAACTGGCTATGATTCTGATGAACTCATATCTTTCGGAGGTCAGACTCGCACGCAGTCTCTCCCAATTTACTGTGCAGCCTCTTGCACATCACCTTACCCCCCAATCCATAGATAGGGACAGTCCAAAGAGGACAGCACCAGACAATTAACTGGCACTTTGCCTAGATGCTCTGGTTTCAACCATCCTTGGTTGGAAGAGGAGGCAGGCAAAATTACTTTGGAGTAGGCAAAAGCAGGAATGGCTGCAGAGTATAGGCATGATGACCCAGGCAGAGTCAGAACAATTACTATTCAGAAAACAAGCCCAGCCAAAGTTTTTGCTGAAGTGCTTGAACATCTGTCTCTTGAAGCCAGGAAGACCATCAACATCTTGACCATGTCCCAGCACCGAAAGCCAGAGTTTGAGAGAGGGACAGCTGTTCCCGAGACAAAGGGGGCTAGGAAGCATCACTCATTAACACAGGCAAGGTCTGACCCCTGAGGCAGTATAGGCCAAAATCCTCTAAGCCAATAGCTTTGCTGACCTTAGGGCAAATGATGTCTAGGGCATAGAATTCGAAGGACCCACTGATGTTGAAGCCAAAGTTAACAAGTTGACCAATGGCTTTGATGGAAATGTAGGCTGAAATGGGGCCAAACAGAAGGGATCTGGAGTAAAGTCTAAAACATCAGGCAATGCCCATCTCAGGCACAGCATCCGTTTGGGAGAAACTGCATTGGAAACAGGTGAAGTCCTAAATTCTACATTAAGAGTAGCTCTGAACTTAAACTCTAAATTGTGCTCAAGTTCTTTAATGGTGAACGGCTAGTAAAAATCCTCAAATGGAATTGTCTTCCAAGAATGTGCTCTCCCACACATTTAGCACATCTGGACTGCTTATCCTGGGGTGTAACCTTCACAATAAAGGATTTTTTTTTTTTGAAGGACTGGAACGTAAACAAAAGGAAATGCCACAAAAACACAACACACACGAACAGAATATGATTATGATTGGGGGGGGGGGGGGGGGTGAGAAACCAGTCAGGACATGCAGACAGGAAAAGATACGACTTACAAAGGTTTTACAAGCAAAAGCAGACAAAATGGAGCAAGAGTAACAATGTAATTTAATGAGCAAGTAACTTCAATGCAAGGGTGAAGAGACAGGACCATTTGGCGTTGGGGACTACAGGTATGGAGGGGGGCTACGGCAGGCAGGGAATGTTTTATGAGCAGAGCTGACTACCAGCGTGCTACAGCAAAAGGGATTACCTCTTTGGTTCTTTATCCCCCCTCCCCTATATGAGAAACTGTAGCACTCCACTGGTGGCCGCTGCCCTCTCATTCTGCGTTGGTGACCAGTCCATGTATGTTCAGCACTCCCAAATACTTTTCCTGCTCTACTGTCAACAGTTACAGCCTCTCCAGCTAACATTTCATGCCACAGCTGGAGAGATTCAGGGACAATACTTGGAATTTGTCTGCAAGGGGCTTGAACTGCATCTCTAAGCCCACTTGGTCTGTTTATCCAAGCTCTTCATGAATACACACACACACACACACACACACACACACACACACACACACACACACACACACACACACACACACACACACACTTCTCCACTGCTGCCCTTAATTTTACATCATTAGTGAAGAGTGATCCCGCTTTCTCTTCACTCAGGTGCATCTAAAAACGAGCACTCTAAGCACTGAACTCAGGACTACACCCCAACACCCCACATTACTCATTTTGTTTTTATTCACTGGTGTGTCTGACCACGACCCTCTTCGCATTCTACCAAGTGGAAATGCACTTCCTTACTTTTGATCCTTTCTCCCAACTTCTCTAGCTTTCCAAGCACTCTCTTCTATGGCAGAGTCTCAGAAGGCCTTCCCCCCACCTTGTCAACTTCTCCTGTAATTCACTCATAAGAACTGAGATTTTTCTCAAAGCTTCTGGCTCTGAACTCCATACTGGTTGTTCAGGAGAAGGCTGTTCTTTAGGAAAGAAACCAATCTCCGCCAAGGGATTCTTTCCAGGACATTCTCTGTTAATATCTCTGCCTATCAGATCTCAAAGTTCATTTGACATTTTCTACCTCCATAACGCTGTCACCTTTGTACACAGATACTGCCTTTCAGTTCTCGGGTACTAAACACCGCAGTTACCTGTATAAAACCTCATTTACTGGATCTGTTAGTACTCTGAGCAGCAGACTATTTAAACCAGTGTTTCTCAACCACCAGGCCCTGGCATCAATTATACTGGGCCGCAAGTAGTTGAGAACCACTGCATGGTACAGTCAATGGCACGTAAGCGATGTAGGAGACTGCTACAATTCTGCTACACTGTTCATTCTGCAGAATAGAAAATGACCACAGGTAATACGGGTCATGAACTTTTAGCATCACATAACAACTAGCTGCTAATAAATGAATTATATAAAATACTGGCACTATGTTGTTCACGTTGACTTGAATGCCATGTAATACATGCATAGCCTGATCTGAGAGCTGTGCAGCAAACTCAAGTATGTTTGTTTGTGTCCTTCGACTTTTCCCAGTTAGGGGTCGCCACAGAGGAACTCCGGTCCGCTAATGATTGGTAGTTGATATTTACGTGCCGAGTTACCAGCCCTGACGCACAACCTTCAACGAAGGTAAGCCCATTCACGCATGTCTCCACGCAGATGACGCTTCAGCTGAGAATCGAACCGGACACCGTCTTACTGTGAGGCGACAACACTACCACAGCACCACCACCGCAGCAAACTCAAGTATGTACTGCTGATAAAAACCTCACAGGAGGTCTGGGAGTCATTTCACTTAGATGTATTGAGTCTCTGATTGGCTTAGAAAGCGAGATTGAAGTAACCACTGGCTTCTTGAACACATGAGGAAGTGAACTCATTACTATTAGTAAACTGAATTATTTCTTCTAAAAGGCAGATTTAATCCACAACCAGCTGCAAAAGGTTGAATAAAATAGGAAAGTTGGTATAACAAAAATACTAATTGCAAGAATATATTTCCAAATTACAAACGTAGGCATCCTACAGAGAAGTGCAGGCTTCAAAAATGTTATGCATCTGAAACAGTAAATGTCATATGCCTCTGTATGGCCCTTGCATTCTTGAATTCATGCACTATTTTTGATCTGGCAGAGGTACAATGGTGAATATGCTGTTACAAAAGCAGAACATGTAGCTCAACCAGTAAAAGACGACAGCGAAAGCAGACAAGAACACGATCACCTCGTATAGGACATTAAATCTCAATGTTTGTGTCAATATATTTACTCTACTACCAACGGCACAGTCCCATTTTACTTCACGCTAGGACCAACCTTACACTGTTGTGGTCCATCAGGCTGTGAACAGAACTGTAATTAAGCCATTAAGAGGAAGACTAAGATTCAAGGATGGAGGTTACAATGAGAAGTATTTTCTGAAGTCTGTTCTGTATAAAAAAAAAAAAATGCTACATGTGTCCACCTCACCCTGTTTTCTTAAACATGTATTTTCTGACTAAGCTATTGTCAGCCAACTGAAGGCGGGAGTTTTTTTGCAGAGCAGGTTGGGTTGAAGTGTATGATCTCAGTGTTGTAAATGTAAGGGAGTACACAGCTGAGAATGTGTGCTGAGTAACTGTACCTTACTGCAAGTTGCAACCTGAATAAATGGGCATGGGGAGATCAGTGTTTTATTTCTTTGGGGCAGAGCACCACTTTTCCTTTACCATTCGATTTTGTGATTTTCTGGCTTTGGCAGACTGCAGGTAAAATTAGTCTAAAATGTACATTCCCCTTTGCTCCTGTGATGCCTTGCCTTTGTTACATTATGATGCTTATGCTTCGATGGTGGGGGTGTGAAAGGCTACTTCTGCCTTAGCTGCAGAATTTGTGGACTTTTTTTGGCTTAACACATGTTTTGTAGCCTGATGGCCTTCCATACAAATATTTTTTAACCTGGAGAGAATCCGAATGTCAGAGTGGGGAAGTAAGAGTATTACAGTTGCTTCAGTATGGTTGCACAGCTGGAGCTCCAACCTAATGCAACAGTCACCTCTTCTTTCAGCTTTTCCCGGTTAGGGGTCGCCACAGCGGATCACCTGTCCGCTCATGATTGGCAGTGGAGTTTTACAGTGTTGAGTTGCCAGCCCAGCACCCAACCTTCCACACACACACACACACACACACACACACACACACACACACACACACACACACACACACACACACACACACAAACACACACACACAAACACACACACACACACACACACACACACACACACACACACACACAAACACACACACAAACACACACACAAACACACACACAAACACACACACAAACACACACACAAACACACACAGGGCCAATTTGGTGTCCAATCCACCTACAGCATGTCTTTGGGATGTGGGAGAAATCCGAAGCACCCGGAGAAAACCCACGCGACCACAGGGAAGACATGCAGATTCCACACAGAAGGCACCTCAGCTGAGGATCGAACTGGAGAACCTCCTGCTGTGAATGCAATCGTCACTTCTAACGGAAAATGTTAAGTCTGTTTTTTTCATACTTTTGCAACATTAACATTTATAAATCAGGTGTTACAAGTTTCATTTGGAAAGCAATGTGGTGTGTGGTGTCTGTATATCCAACACAATTTTTTGTGGGAGGAACTATAATGCTAATTAAGAAATGAAATAGTATACAACTAATATTAGATTGATAAACAAGGTCGAAAACTATGAAAATAAAGTTTTTTTTTGTATTTTTTAATTTTGTGGTTTGCTTCCAGCCCATAGCCAAGGAAAAACAGTCTATAAAGGGGCGTGCCCTCTCTTCTTTCTGCAAATTCAAAAACAGCAAAACTCCTCGTGTATCCAGACTTTGAAAATCAGTGCAAATAAAAAACAAAGCCAGTCGGTCAAGGCAGCTCACAGAAACTTAATACCAACACAAGGTTAAGCACTTTCATCCTGTTAATCGGACATAATCAGACCTGAATAAAATCATTTGAAAAAACTGTTTAAAATCTTTAAGGAAAAACACACCCACACAAACATCCAATGAAAAATAAGATCACACACCCTCAAGAAATTCAACCAATCAAAAATGCTGACATCAGTTGCCAGATAAAAACTGAAGATATTAAAAATCCAACGCCATAAATAAACCAAAAAAGAAAACGTTAATATATAAATTATTTCACCTCCATAGCTCTTAAGTTCACCTGTAATTAAAGTGTCACCGCTTAGCAGTGATTGAGAAGTCAATTGTTTCACAGGGAAATGTTCTGGCAGCTAAAACTGGACACTGCAAACCCCCCTGGGCTTAATGAAATTATTTCAATTCATAGGTTCATACTAGGCTATCTGCCCTAGGGAATTTATAAGCCTAGCCAGAGTGTGTTTGGCTTTCCCCACCCATTTTAAATTAATTTTGCTATGCCCTTTTTCGAGGTTAGTATACTATACAAGTGAATTTAAGAGAAGAGCTACAGGAGGTGAAATAACACATTAATAAAGTTTTCTTTTTAGTTTTACTCTTGTTGGATTTTTAATACCTTTAGTTTTCATTGGCAACCGATACGGTCAACATTTTTGATTGGTTGAATTTCTGGAGGGTGTGTGATCTAATGTTATTTTCATTAGATGTTTGTGTGGGTGTGTTTTTTCATTCAAGTTTTTAAACAGTTTTTCAAATGATTTTAATTCAGGTTCTGATTATGTCCAATTAACAGGACGAAAGCGCTTAACCTGGTGTCAATATTAAAGTTTGTGTGCTGCCTTGACGGACTGGCTTTGTTTTTTCTGTAAATGAGAGGTTTATTGAAGCTCGTGCGTAGACTTTGAGTATCTGGAAGTGGCAGATAAGGGCAGTAGTTTCAGAAACAGCTATAATTTATTCTGTGGTTCACAAGTTAACCCAATGTATTAGTGCTTGTTTTGAGTGCTGTGAATTTTTTTGAAGAAACAGGCCAACAGATTTGCATTTTAATATGAAGAGACAAAGGACCTTAATTTTGGTGTTAAGAAATGTATTGAAGGTGTTTGAGACCAACAAACAGCGATTCAACCACCTCAAGCCTACAGAGCTATCCCCCAAGTTATACAAAAGGAGGGGAAACTAGCAGCATACAGAAGAAAACGCCTGCATTCATTCACAAGTACATGGACAGCTATTTAAAATTTGGCTTCATACAATGACCTGACACTGACCAGTTGCCATATCCTCAATGTTTGTCATTTGTGCTACTGTTCTGAGAAATTAAGCTATGAAGCCATCACGACATACTCAACATCTCAACACAAAACATTCCGATCTAGCCAACAAACCCATTGAATTCTTTATGTATAAAATATGCACTTAAAATGGAAAAGAAAATTATTTGTCAAGCTTCAACCACAGACACTTCACTTCTGACGGCATCCTATTTAATATCATTACAGATCGCTTAAAAAAAAATACACACTCATTAAACCTTCTTTGATTGCAGCTTGTAATGAAGTATTAGGCCAGTCTGCAGCAAGTACAATGCAAGACATCCCACTATTGAATGATTCAGTTGAAAGGCAGATATCTGATATGGTAGAAGATACAGAAACGCAACTCACTGAAAAATTAAAAAGCTGAAATTGTCTGCATTACAATTGGATGAATCTACAGATACTCAGAACAGCAGCATTTTACTTACGTACGATATACTGACTATGAGAGGGATATGAAGGAAGACATTTTAAAGGTCTGAATTACCTAAGCACACTACCAGCAGCGAAATTTTCAAAGCTTTAAATGGTTTCATTGAAGAGAGAGGTCTGGAATGGAAAAAGTACGTTTGTCCTGATGGCGCTGCCGGTCTTGCACGTAAAAGTTCAGGTGTAGTCACTAAAATTACGGCTATGGCGGGCAATAACCTATGTCAACACATAGCTACATTCATAGGCAAAACCTGGCCTCCAAAAAATGGCACCTGAGCTTAATGAAGTCCTGACTCACACTGTTAAAATTATTAATTATATAAAAAAACAGTTCTTTAAATACAAGACTGTTAGAAGCATTTTGCAATGAAATGGGCTCTGATAAATCAAAATATTTTCCATTCGGAAGTTCATTGGCTGTCCCGCAGTAAAGTTCTCAAAAGGTTATATGAACTCCGAAAGGAAGCTGAGCTGTTTCTAATTGATAAGGAAAGTGACCTGTCCCATTATTTCCGGAACAACAAGTGGGTAGCCATGCTGGCATATCTCTCTTACATAAACGAGTTGAATTTAAAACCAACTCAGCTAGAGCGTCTTCTGTGTGGAGGCATACGTGAATGGGCTTGAAGGTTGTGTGTCAGAGCTGGTAACTCGGCACGTAAAAATCCACTACCAAACATTAGCGGACCGGAGTTCCGCTGTGGCGACCCCTAACCGGGATAAGCCGAAAGACAAAGTACAGTTGTGTACACTTACCATAAATGTAGATGTCATCACTGTAGGGTTCTTCCTGCCGGCAGGCAGTCCTCGATCAGCCAGAATCCCAAAAAGTCTGGGTCCGGCGTCGGCTGTTCAGTCATGCTCCCTGACGTCAGAGCGCCAGGAGTACAAAGCTGCCAGCCGACGCCATGTTCTCCAGTTTTTCTTGCCCCAGATGTCACGTGCCTAAAAATGAAGGCCAATAGTAAAAAACAAAAAATAACATACCACAAACCCCATAGCCTGTAGCAAATACACCTCAGAAGAAAGGTGAAGTAGGTAAGCACACCAGTGAAAGTAGAAGAGGGGACAGGAGGGAGGGTAACCCAGACTGTAAACAGTGAAGACACTCTAACATCTACATTTATGGTAAGTGTACACAACTGTACTATGTTCATCGTGTTTCACTGTTGCAGTCATCACTGTAGGGTTGAATCCCAAAGCTGAGATAAGGGGTGGTGGTTATAGAGAAGAAGGGGCGGCTAGAAGGCCCTGCAAGACTGCAGAAGCAAAGCCTACCCTAGACTTAAGAGTAAAGAGGGAGATCATAGTGATTAGAGAAAGTATGCACTGAACTCCAAGTTGCAGCTTCCAAAATATATTTGGTAGGTACTCCCCTAAGAAAGGCAGCTGAAGTAGCAGCAGCTCTGGTAGAGTGAGTTCTAATTTTCCCTGGGATTTGCTTTCCATGATGAGAGTAACAAAATCTTGATTCCATGCGCAATCAATTTAGAAATGGTATGTTTTGAAATGGCTTTGCCTTGGGAGTTTGTTTCAACAAACAGTTGCTCTGTTTTCCTGAAATCCTTGGTTCTGTCCAGGTAAAAACAAAGTTGTCTGTGTACATCCAAGGAATGCAAGATCCTTTCCCCCTTATTTTGTGGATTAGAGAAAACAGTTGGCAGGTGAATAGTTTGATTTAAAGCCACTTTGGAAACCACTTTAGGCATGAAAGTACGATTAGTCCTTAAAGACACCCTATCTTGGTGAAAAATAAGGTTCCACAGCCATGAGTGCTTGTAATTCAGAGACTCTCCTGGCTGAAGTCAAAGCCAGTAGGACAGCTGTCTTCCATGATAAATACTTAATCAGTTGTGGCAGCAGGCTCAAAAGGAGGCAGAGTGAGTTTTTCCAGAACATAGTTGAGGTCCCAGGCAGGTATGGGTGGTGTCCTAGGGGCCTTAAATTCTTTGCTCCTCATAGATATTGTTTGAGAAGTGGATGTGAAAAGAGTGGAGGGTCTGTATTGCAATGTGCAGAGATAGCAGAGGCATGAAATTGTATGGAGGAGAAGGGTAAACCCTTATGAAGCATGTCTGTTAGGTAAAGCAAAATCAGAGGGATACTAGGAATGAGTGGATCTGAATCCTGAGCATGCATTCAGGTGCAAAATCTCTTCCATTTGCCTGCATAAAATTTTCTAGTGCTAGGCTGTCTGGCTTCTAAGATAACATCCATGACCTTTTTGGGAAGGATTAATCATAGATCCTGAATACGCCAGGCTGTCAGGCTGACAGTTTTGACATGAGAGTGCAGAAGCTGTCCTTGGTGTTGAGACAATAGATTGGGAATCTGAGGCAAAATCCAAGGTGGTTCCTGAGATAGATTTTTCAGTGTTGAGTACCAGAATTGACGAGGCCAATTTGGGGCCAGTAGAATCATCATCTTGGGCTTGTCCTGCTTGATCTTTAATAACACCCGTGGTAGAAGAGATCGTGGTGGAAAGGCTTACCCCTTGAGATTTTTCCAACTGAACGATAGTACATCCACTTTCCATGCTAGCTTGTGAAAAGTCCTTGTGCAAAAAATCTGTAACTGGTGGTTGAAGGGGGATGCAAATAGATCTATGTCCGGGCAGCCCCAGGCTTCTGTAATAGTCTTGAATATGTGGGTGTCTAGCATCCACTCGTGTGGATCTGACAGGTTTCTGCTCAGGTTGTCTGCCAAAGTATTTTGTTTCCCTGGCAGAAACTGAGCTTGTAGATCCACTTTGAAAGCTAGTGCTGTGTTCCATAAAGTCATGGCTAGTCTGCAAAGGGGGTAGGAATGTGAGCCCCCCTGTTCGTTTATGTACCACATAACTGTGGTGTTGTCTGTTCGTATCAGTAGTTGTCCTGGTTGTAGAAGATCCCTGAAAGCCAAGACGGCATTCTGAATAGCTAACATCTCTTAAATTGATATGTAGGTGCTTCTGATCCTCTATCCAAAAACCTTGCAGACCCTTTCCCTGCAAGTGGGCTCCCCATGCGTAATCCAAGGCGTCCGTGGTTAATACTTGGCTGGCTGGAGGTAGACTGAAGGCTTTGCCTTTGTTGTGAAGACATGCAATGGTCCACCAATGGAATTCCTTTTGTAGGCAAGACAAGACAGCAATCTGTGTGTCTAGACTGTGGCAATGCTGGGACCATACACTTTTTAGGTACCATTGTATTTTTCTCATATGTAGTCTTGCATTTGGAATGAGAAGGATGCAGGAGGCCATGTAACCCAAAGCCTGCAGGAATTTCCTTGCAGTTAGCCGAGTTATAGAAGCCAAGGTTTTGAAAGTGGAAGCCAGCTGTAGTTGTTTTTCGGATGTCAGGAATGCCATCTGGGTTGTTGTGTTTAAAAGAGCACCCAGAAAAGTGTTGTGTGGGGTTCAAATTTGACTTTTTCATGTTTACAGTGAATCCCAGGTACTTGAGAAGATTTTGAACAAATTCCAGGTGCTGGAGTAAAACATCCTTGCTGTCTGCTTGAATAAGGCAGTCGTCCAGATAAGGGTAAATTTGAATACCCTTGAGTCTGCAATAAGCTACTACTGGTGCCAGGCACTTGGTGAAGACCCTGGGCGCAGTAGACAAGCCAAAGGGCAGCGCAGAGAATTGGTAATGTTTCGAGCCGGCCTTGAACCGGAGGTATTTTCTGCACTCTTGTCTGACAGGGATGTGTAGGTAAGCCTCCTTTAAATCCAATGTCACCATCCATGCATTTTTGCTCAACATTGGCAGGAGCTGCTGCAGAGTAAGCATTTTGAACTTTGGTATCTCCAGGAAAGTATTTAAGACTGACAGATCCAGGATGGGTCTCCATGAGTTTTGTTTTCTGGGAACTAGAAAAAGCCTAGAGTAAAAGCCCTGTCCAGTCTCAGATTGTGGAACCGGTTATAGCCGTGAAGGATCCCACCTGGTTTAATGCCTCAGACCATTGGTGTTTTGGTAGATCTGGCCATCCGTTTGGTCTTGGCAAGGTATGAAAGTGGAATTTGTAACCTCTTGAAATTACATCCAGAACCCACTTGTCTTGGGTTATGCAAGTCCAATTTTGTTGAAAAAGACAAGAGTTTTCCTCCTAAAGGTGCATCCAGGACAGAAGTTCCTGGAGCCATGCAGATGGAGTCATTGAGCCTGTTTTCTATATGACTGAGGTCTGTCCTCTCCACCCCTGGAGGTGGAAGCACTCCATTGTCTAGGTCTGTATTTGAGGCCTCCCTCTGGTGCGTCTATATCTATCCCTCCAAGACCTGTCCGAGCTGGGAAAAGACCAATTTTTTGTTGGCCAATTTCTGCTAAATCTAGGGGGCTGAACTTGTAAGAAATCCTTAACCGTTTGCATGGATTTTGCCTTATCCTCCATTTTCTTTATCACCTCTTCAGCCTTAAGCCCAAACAAAACATTATGCTGAACAGGAGCATCCAGTAACTGCTTTCACTTGATCAGGTAAGTTTTGTTCCTTTAACCAAGCGGGTCTTCTAATGACTGTGCCAGAGGCAGCCGCCCTGCAAGAACCTCCAAGGCATCAAAACCACAGTGTAAACCATGCTTCCCCACTTGTTCAGTAGCATGCATCAAATCATGTAATTCCTTATTATCTGCACATGCAGAAATGGTACCCAACTTTTGTTTCGTAACAGACAGTAGAAATTGCTGATATTTTAGCATATGAAATTGGCAATTTAAAGCCCTAAATCGATAAAGTAGCAGAAGTACACACTTTTTTGCCCCATCTCTCTAAAGCTCTGGAATCCTTATTTGTCGGAATAGGATTTTTAGCAGAGGCAGCCTTAACCCCCTTAGGACCCTGAGAAATGGTTTCTGGATCAGCAGTAAGATTTTTGTAAAGGAACTGGTGGGAGTCAGGGACCCTGTAATATCTGTCGGGCTTAGCAGGGGCTGTAGGAAAGGAGTCAGGAGTTAAATTAGCCTCAGAAAAAGTATCATCCACAATATCCAAAATAGGAGGAATAGCCAGAGGGGTCTATGTTGGGGAAGAAGAAGGAAATCCCTGAGCCTTCTCTTAGATTCAGAGTACTCCT
The DNA here is from genome assembly GCF_019279795.1 of Protopterus annectens. Taxonomy (NCBI): domain Eukaryota; kingdom Metazoa; phylum Chordata; order Ceratodontiformes; family Protopteridae; genus Protopterus; species Protopterus annectens. Next base: position 858,009,432 of record NC_056748.1, on the reverse strand, counting down.
ATCCCTCCCAGTGAAAATGTTCCCTCATGTCATGTAAAGTTTCCCCAAAAGAAAAATCCTCAGGGGGAGAAGCTGATGAAATAGATTCATCAGCATCAGAATCCTCATAAGAAGGGAAAGAATATTCCTGTTCAGAGGAAGACACTGAAGAAATAGATGCCTGATCAGAAGATTCATAATCCAACTCTTGCCTTGGCCTTTTGTCTGGAGGGGGATGTGAACCCCCTAATCATGGTTAGCAAGTCCGCCATTTTAAGTAACTGTTTCTGTGATGTGTCCCGGATCAGAAGAGGCCTGGGCTGGTGTCTTCGATTTAGAAGGAGTCTTGGTCTTTGTCCTGGGTTTTGCCTTTATCAGAAGCTGTGTAGGCCTGAAAACCCCCTCAGACGCCGGTACCTGCACAGCGGCTCCAGACCCATCCGAGGGAGCATTGTCCGAAGGTCCTGCAGCTGGAGTGCTCAAAGGCCTAGTTGGCTCCTCGTGGGAGTCCATTTCGGCTATCGGTTCTGAAATGGCCGATGAGCTGCGAAAGCGCCTCACTGACGACGGCCGAACCTGAAGCTGGCTCCGGTTGTGTGACGTCGTCTGATTTGGACCTCTGAGGCCTGTCCTTATCCTTGCGTCGTTTGTGAACTCCGGTAGTCGGAAGCGTGTCAGACGACATTTTATAATTAAATTGCCTACCAAAGTAGTGAAAAGCAAAATCGTACCTCTGCTTAATCATGCGTTGGTTAAATCTAGCACAAAACCGACAACTAGCTACGTCGTGGTCAGGGCCCAAACAAGGAATACAGTAAGAATGGAAATCCTTATGAGGTATTTGCTTCCCACAAGAAATGCAATTATTAAACTTTTTCTGACATCGGACTGGAGCAAGAAAAAAAGTTTCCCCAACGGGGTACTTAGCTTTGAGAAGAAGTAAGTCTTCAGACTGAAGCACGAAAAATTATCAGGAGTCCCGACCGGCACTTGCGAACTACTTTCACTGCACGGCAAGAAAGACTGGAGAACATGGCGTCGGCTGGCAGCTTTGTACTCCTGGCGCTCAGACGTCAGGGAGCATGACTGAACAGCCGACGCCAGACCCAGACTTTGGGATTCTGGCCGACCAAAGACTGCCTGCCGGCAGGAAGAACCCTACAGTGATGACTGCAACAGTGAAACACGATGAACATCAACAACAAGGTCCAGATACAATATTTAATGCTTGGAACAAGACTGAATCTTTCAAAAAAAAAAAAAAAAAAAAAAACCTCAAATTCTGACTTAATATGGATTACAGAAGGAAGCAGTGAAATGTTTCAATCGTACTCAGATTATATTATGAAAGCAGATTGAATTCAGTTTCAGATATTACTGCAGCTCACTTGAAGATGTTGCCATTTTGAAAAGTATTATCCTGAACATGAGGATCCCCGGAGGCAAAATATGTGTGGATTGTGAACCCTTTTGTTGAACACAGAGAGACTGTCTTTTCCCATGAAGAAATACTTACTGAATCATCAGACACAGGACTGGAAAGTACTTTTAATTCTATGAGTAATTTGAAATTTTGTATAAGAATGAAAAATTAATACCCAAATTTACATGAAATAGCAAGGAGATTTCCGCTTTGTTTTTCCATCATATATATTTGTGAAACTGCATTTTCTGCCATGACTGTGTTTAAAACAAAACAGAGGAACCACCTGCAACTTTCTGACTGTCACCATTTGGCTATCACTTCAAGTCATCCCAAAATTAATAAGCCAACAGACAGAAAACGGCAACAAAACTCTCAGCCTAAAACCTTCAAAAACTCAGTTGTAATAAAAGAAACCAAATTTAACTTTTTCAAGAACTTATAATTGCTGTATTAAACTGTTAAAGTGCTGTGTTTCTACATTTAAAATAATAATTAATTAGTGCTGGAACTATTGTTTAAACTTGAGAGATTCATACAATTTGTCCTTATTAAATTACATAATTTGCACATAATTATTTGTGGCTTGTGTATATGATAAGTGTTGCTGACATCCTCCTGCTTTGGAAAGGTGTTTATCAGTAAAATTTGTTGGGACCGGGCCCTTGTCTTATAAAAAAAAGAATTTGCTGGACCACAGTATCACAAAGGTTGAGAACCACTGATTTAGACAATGCATTTTATCTTGACTTAGGAAAGCCAAATTTCATTCTCTGTCTTCTTCCTCTTTTATCTTGGTCACGGTCTGCTGCTCTCACGCACTCTGCACTCTACCCTTCTCACAGCACAGCAGGCTCTTCTTAATTTCACTGAAACTAAGATGCACAGCATCAAGTACATTTTCAGTACTTGCCACATTTTTTCCAGTCCTCCCTGACTTCACTGCCGTTTGCACAGCCTAGCCAGATATGTCCCTCCATTCTCTCTCTCTCTCAGAAATATACATACTAAATCCTCCTGTTGTCCCTTTTGATCCCTTCTACCAATCGTCTCAGTTGTGATTTTGCTGCTCTCACCTTCTTTGCTGCCTTTGTGCCCCAGCAACCTCCAATAAAGAATAGTTGTGTAAAATCTTACCATAACCACATATGTCCTTTTCTTCCATGTTGCAGTATTCTGGACTCTTGGGTTCCCTTCTCTTACTACCCGAACGTCTGGCCAGTATGCAAAAGCTTCTCTTCACTGCTAGGTGCTTGGGACGTCAGACGTGGCTAAGGGAACATGGGTCATAAAGTGACCTCTGCACGCACCCGACTTCAGAACTGAGCACCCCTGTCGGACCCCGGTCCCAGGAAAATCTGTGCAAGTTCAGTGCCAATCGAGAAAGGAGCGATAGAACATGTGGGGAAGGAATACTGCAACATGAAAGAGAAGGACATCTATGGTTATGGTAAGATTTTACACAACGGGGGCGGAGCCTGAATGGCTAACAAAGCAGCAGTATTTTAGAGCTCCATATAACTAGTTAAATAAGACTGAAGAATAAAAAAAGAATATTTTTCCTAAGTATAAAATCTTACAGATAAAGGACTAATTTACATAATTAGAAACTTCGGTGAAGTTTTACAAATAATTTCCTGTCAAAAAGCTTGGAGATATATTCACTTGTTAAAATGAACAACTCAAAGAATTCTCATCAGGATGCTGCTTTAAAGAAGGAACTACAACAGATGGCATCTACCCTGCAGGAGTCATCTTTGAAGATGGATGACTTTAAAGAGAACCTAGAAAATCTTAAAACAAGCAGTCAAAAACAGGCCGATACCCTCAACGAAATGCTATACCACCACCAGACAAGGACTTTGGCCGGCTAAAATCTACCGGAAATCAACTGGACGTATAAGTGAATTTAAGTACACTTTTATCTGCTCTTTTTCATATAGTACTGTGTTTATTTGCGTTTCTCGCTGAATATTAACTCAACTGAAGTTGTGGCCGTCTCCCTACAGAGTACTTGCTAGAATTTCTGTATAGCCATTGATAGCAGTGGGGGGTAGTTTCACCTCATCACTGATATTCTGTCCTGCCTTTTTATAAGTGGTACATTTTGGGTCATCTCTGCTTAATATTCTGAGCTTTGGCCGGCAAAGATCTACCTGAAATCAACTGGACGTATAAAGTGAATTTAAGTACACTTATCTTCTCTTTTTCGTATAGTACTGTGTTTAATTTATTTGCGTTTTTCACTGAATTTAACTCAACTGAAGTTGTGGCATTCTCTCTACAGTTAGTTCCTCACCCACCCCTTGTTCTTGTTTTGGTGTTAATGTTGGTGGCTTTGAAATTGCCCACCCCTCTTGTAGACTTGTATTTGGATATTCCTTCTGGGCCCATCTCATTTGCTCACTCAACTGAGTGCAGCGAGATCATACTCAGATTTCTGGGAAGGACAACTCCTGTAAGCCTCTTAACCCTGCTCTGTTCCCTCCCTTAAAAAAAATAATATATTATATATACATACACACACACACACACACACACACATATATATACACATACATATATACACACACACACACACATACACACATATACACACACACACATATACACACACACATATATACACACACACATATATACACACACACATATATACACACACACATATATACACACACACACATATATACACACACACACATATACACACACACACATATACACAAATATATTTTTTTATTCAGCTGCTTACTGTAACTGTCTTAGTTGCTATTCTGCGTGCTGTTATCTGTTCAAGCAGTAATAAGTGCAGAGTAAGAGTGACTGATGTGATGTTAATCTCGCCGATTATTCTCACTGATGGGTTTGAGCCGATCCTCGGCTCCGACACGGCTAATAGCAAGCTCAAGGTTTGCCAGTAGCTGGAGACCAGCCCCTTATCCCACCATGCACTGCTAGAATTACCTCAGATCTAGTTTGCCCCGGCAAGAGAGATCTCTGTGATCCAGATAGCTCGGACCATTTTAGAAACAGAATTAACAGCGAGTTTTTAAAAAGTTTCCTTTTTGATATATTAATGTAGTGTGTGTTAGTTTAAATGGGAGAGAGAGAGAGAGAGAGAGAGAGAGAGAGAGAGAGAGAGAGAGAGAGAGAGAGAGAGAGAGAGGGAGAGAGAG
>NC_056748.1:857936908-857972201 GCF_019279795.1 Protopterus annectens | reverse complement strand
AATAGAACATGCTGGAGGGATAGATTCCTGTCAGAGACTCCCCATGCTTTGGAACAAAATTCCAAACTACATTAGGCAGAGCCCCTCACTAACACTCTTCAAGAGAAACCTTAACAAGTGGATGGGTAACAGAAAATACACCCCTAGGATCACTTAATTGGCTCAGTTTGACAGAGGATCAGTTAATTAATCAAATGGGGTGGCGAAAGCAGACACACTCTGGCTAGGCTTATAAATGCCATCGGACAGATAGCCTAGTACCTACCTATGAACCTATAACAGGAAGACAGGTTTCTCTACATGACTTAGAAAGCAGACTTAAGGAAGTGGAAACAGAAAGAACTGCTTCTTATACAAAAGACTTGGTTGGTTAATAAAGCAGATGACTTGGAAAATAGGGAGAGGAGAAATAACATCAGGATTTTCAGATTACCTGAAAACACAGAAGGTGAGGATATTATTTCCTTTTTATCAAGCTGGATCCCTGACTTTTTAAATTTAAAAGAAGGACTTTCCTTTGGCATTGAAAGGGCACACAGATCTCTTGGGAAACCTGCCACAAACTCAAACTCTCCTCCTAGGTCAATGTTGTTGTTTGTCTTTTGGGTTTTCCCAGTTAGGGGTGGCTACAGCGGAACTCCGGTCTAATGATTGGCAGTAGGTTTTTACAGTGCAGAGTTGCCAGCTCGACGCCGAACCTTCAAAGGCACACCCATTCACGCATGTCTTTCGGAACGCCACTCTACCACGGGGAGGACATGCAGACTCCACACAGAAGGCACTCCAGCCAAGAATCGAACGGGAGAACCTCTTGCTGTGAAACAACAACGGTACCGCTGCACCACTGCGGACAATCAAAATTTCTTTCATACTTGGATAAGGAACTGATTTTAAGATCTGCTTGAAGGAAGGCACCTCTAAAATATAAACAGAGCCTGATGAGATTTGATAACGACTATTCATCTAGAATAATGGAACAAAGAAAAAAAAGTGTGGCCAATGATAAAGTTTATGAAACAAAACACATCAAGGCACAACTTGCACATCCAGCTAAGATAAGAATACTGTATGCCTATGAGAGGAGGATTTTTATTGAATTAGAGGAAGCCTCTTCATTTATTAAAACTAATAATTTGATTACTTTACCAGAAGATATGGATTGGATGTCACCTTCTCTCAAGAGAACAAAAGAAACAAATGTCTGGACAAATATCAAAAAGAAGAAGCAAAAGACTGATACTGTTACAGCCAAATCTCTCAAAGCATCTACTATGATATGAATTGTTTTAGCATTACTTTAAAGGACCAATTTTACTGCTTGGAATTTTAAAACAAAGGTGACCCAACTACTGGAATCTTTATATATTTTTTGAAAATAGATTACTTGAGTGTAAAACAGGGTACTTTTCTTGCACAGGAGGGTTATATAGCACATAACATTTATACTGTAAATCAACATACACAGTATGTGTATTTGCTATAATCAACATACACAGTATGTGTATTTGCTCTTAATTTTCTCTTTTCTTTTTCTCTTCTTTCTTTTCTCATTATTTATTTTAATTGCGTCGTCTCCCTTTCGAAATTCTCTCCTACTTACTATACTAATATAGTCTGCATATATTTAATAACTCACTATCTATACACAGATAATCAATAGTCTAAAATAATCTAGTTTTAAGGTAGACGAATTGGAATAGTGAACTTCATTATTATTAGCTTAATGATAGTCACTGTTATGCTTATTGGGATTGGGGACATGTTCATGATTAACTCTGAAATGTTCCATTCATGTACATATGTCCTTTGAATTATTTCCTTTTAGTATTATCAAATACATAAAAAAAAAATGTACTGTTGGTTAAGAGAAGTGAAGCTTTCTTCACATTCTATTTGCGTTGCCATAGCAACCGTAAATTGCTACAGTTTCTAAGGACGCTGAACCTGCGAAATGCATTTAGCCTCACAGATAACAAATAAGAAAAAATAGAAGTTATGTTCTTACCATAACGTTCCATGTTAGTTGTCTTCTTCTCGCATTCTTCTTGCTGGATGGGTTCGGAGCCGACCTGGGCTCCGACTCGGCCACTCTAAAAGCTCGAGAGTTGGTTCCACCGGCTCGAGGCTCCCCTTATATCCCACAATGCTAGGCGTGAGTTACCTCAGATCTCGTTTGTAAGCTAGGCCCAGCCTATAGTAGTAATGGAATAATTAGTAGCAAAGTCCACCTCTATAAATAAAGGAAAAAAGAAGGGTGACCTACATCCTGATCCAGGAAATATGCACAGCAGAGCATATACCTAAGTACAGAGGTGGTAGAAAGAGAGGTCACAATCACAACTCCTCTAGGTCTGTCCAGGCCAGGGGCAGGAGGGTGGGGCAAGAAGAAGGCGAAGAAGACAACTAACATGGAACGTTATGGTAAGAACATAACTTCTATATGTTAAGTTGTCTATCTCGCCTTCATTCTTGCTGGATGGGACCGCGTCCCTAGCACCTTGTCCCGGGTGGCCTAACGGAACAGACTCCTGAGAACAGTGGAACCAAAGTTAGCTCTATGCCTAGAAGCTAAATCCAGCTTATAATGAGAAATGAAAGCGTGAGGAGTAGCCCAAGTAGCCGCTGCACAAATGGTGTCAGTAGGCAGTCTGTCTTGGAAGGCTAAAGAAGTAGCCAAAGCTCTGGTGGAATGGGCCTTAGGTTTATCAGGCAGCTTTTGGTGTCTAATTTCATATACAAGGGAAATCAGAGATGTTAGCCATCTAGATAATGATACCTTTGAAACTGAAAGTCCCTCTCTGCCTTCTGCATAGGAGACAAACAGTTGGTCAGATTTTCTGAATTGTTTTGTTCTATCCAAATAGTACCTCAACTGACGATGAGCATCTAGCCAGTGTAATTTTTGTTCAGACCTATTGGAATATTCTGGAAAAAAGACAGGGAGGTCAATGCTTTGATTTAGATTTGATGTAGAGACTACCTTAGGCAAAAAGGACGGGTTCGTTCGTAAGGATACCCTGTCCTTATGAAACAATATATAAGGAGGTCGACAGCTGAGTGCTTGAAGTTCTGAAACTCTTCTAGCTGAAGTAATAGCTACCAGAAAGAGAGTCTTCCATGATAGCAATTTTAAAGAACAGGAGGCTGCAGGTTCGAAAGGGGGAAGAATCAAAGTAGTAAGAACTAAATTTAGGTCCCAAGGAGAAAGAGGATTTCTTATAGGAGGTCTGAGAAGAAAAACTCCTTTCAAAAAGGCTTTGCAAAGCTTGTGGGACATTAAGGCAGACTCAGAAATACCTACATGAAAGTTAGAAATAGCTGCCAATTGAACTTTAAGAGTAGAAGGAGATGAACCTGCATGGAAGAGTTCAGCTAGAAAATCAAGGACTATTTGGATGGAAGCAGTGAAAGGATCTATGTCCTTTCCTTGAGCCCAATAAGTGAAGCGTTTCCACTTACTCAAATAAATCTTCCGAGTGGAAGATTTATGGAAGCTATCAAAATATCTCGAACGGAGTGAGATAATTGAGGAAGCCTGGCTAAGGTTGGAACTGGAGGAACCAAGCAGTGAGGTTCAGAGAGGGAGGAGCGATGTAACTGACCCGACTGATGGATCAACAGATCTGGAACTAGGTCCAGATGCCACGGTCGCCCAATAGAAATTGATGTAGAAAGGGAACCACACCTGTCGAGGCCAGTAAGGAGCAATGAGGATCAATGAGGCCTTCTGAACGATAGCTTTCTGTATCACTTGAGAGATTAGTGGAAGGGAGGAAATGCATACAGAAGTCCCGGGCCAAACTTGGACTAGAGCGTCTCTGCTGGGTTGGCCTGGTAAAGGGAATAGAGTGAAAAATTCTCTGCACTTGCTGTTTTGGGAGTAGCAAAAGATCGCAGCAAGGCTGACCCCACTTGAGGAAAATTTCTCTCACAATAGAGTCTTTCAGAGACCACTCGTGAGGCATGAGAATAGCTCTGCTCAACTTGTCCGCAATTTGATTGGACTTCCGGGGATGTGCGTTGCTATCAGAAATCGCTGAGAAGAAATCGCCCATTGCCACAGTCTGAGTGCTTCTCGACACAGGGGTATGACCTGGTTCCGCCTTGTTTGTTGATGTACCACACTACAGACATATTGTCTGTCTGGATTGCAATCGTTCCCAAGGGAAGAGAGTCTTGAAGGGCTTGCAACGCTAAAAGCACTGCTCTCATCTCTAGAACATTTATGTGCAAGTGGCATTCGTTTGGTTGCCATGTGCCCTGGACCGTCCTGCCCTGATAATGCCCCCCCCACCCGATCAGGGAGGCATCCGTTGTCAGAGTAGCAACCGGAGGTGGTGGAACAAAGGGTCTTCCCAACAAGAGCTGAGGGGAAGACATCCACCACATGAGATGATTTCTGCACGCTTGCGTGATCATAATGGTGTGAGACATTGGAAGTTGCTGGTATGACCATTGTGTGAAGAGCATCCATTGAAGGATCCGCATGTGGAATCTGGCTAACGGAAGCAGGGTATGGCCGCCATAATTCCCAACACCTTCAGAACTAACCTGGCTTTGATTCTGTTGTTGTTGAAAAGGAGTGAGACCAGTTTGTGAATGTCTGCTATTCTCTGATGTGTTAGTCTGCAAGAAACATGTCCACTGTGTCCAGATTTGCCTATGAAAGTAATAGCATGACAAGGCGACAAAACAGACTTTTCGCAATTTATTGAAATGCCTAACTTTTGACAAATGCGAAGGTATAATCCCTGGCCATCAGAAGGAGATGCTTGGTGGGAGCTGTGAGGAGCCAGTCGTCCAAATATGGAAACAGCTGGAATCCTTGTCGTCTCAGGTGAGAAGCTACCACTGCCATGCATTTGGTAAACACCGGGGCAGTGGTGAGACCAAAGGGCAGGGCCCTGAACTGAAAATGACTGGTTCCCAGCCTGAAGCGGAGGAATCTTCTGGAGCGTCTGTTCATTTTTATGTGATAGTACGCATCCTGAAGGTCTATAGAGCACATCCAGTTTCCTTTGCCCAAAAGGGGAAGGATGGATTGCAGCGTGACCATCCGAAATCTTGTTTTCTTGACTGATCTGTTCAAGATACTGAGATCCAAAATTGGTCTCCAGTCCCCTGTTTTCTTTGGAACTAAAAAGAACCTTGAGTAGATTCCGGGTCCTTGCTGGTCTGCTGGAACTGGCTGAATTGCTCTTTTTGCAAGCAGTTTTGAAATTTCCAAAACCGCTAGATCCCTTTGAGCGGGTGGAACATCTGGAAGGGATTTTTTTGATTGGTTTGGAATGCGAAGAAAGGGGATCGAATAGCCTTCGGAAATGATGGACTGTACCCATTTGTCTTGAGTCAGGGATAGCCAGGCTTCTGGGTACAGTGACAATCTTCCCCCGACTGCCTCCGAAGGTGGGCAGTCGGGCAACACCTCAGGGATGCTGAAAGGGCTTGTCAGAGAAGGCTTCCCGATTGCCCTGGTTCTGCGGACCCCCCCTGCCCCTAGGGCGTCTACCATTGTTATTCCCGCCTCTGCCTCTGGCAGGGAAACGACTCTGTGCGTCAGGCGAAGTCCCTTGAGATTGTTTACGGAACCACATCTTTCCACCTTTCTGGCCTTTGGGATAAGGCCTAGAAGGAGTAGAAAAACGGACTCCCATGGCAGAAAGGGTCTTGCCATCAGTTTCGCACCTAGTCAAGGTTTCTTTCACTTGAGGACCAAAGAGAGATGATCCATCAAACGGGGAGTTAGTGAAAGACATCTTGAAGGGGTCCGCAAAATTGCATAGCTGCATCCAGGCATGCCTACGTAAGGCCACACCTGTCCCTGCGGCCCTACTCGCTCCATCAGCCACGTAAGAAAGAAGGCGCATGGAGGAGTTGGTTATGGAATTAAGGGTAGCCAGCTGCGTGTTCATCTTATCTTGAAAACCCGCAGCTGTAGGGTCCTTTAACATTTCACTCGCTTCTTTGATCAAGTCCCTTTGAAGACGAGTAAAATGGCATAGGTAGTTCAGCGAGCGCATGGTAAATGTCGCTGACGAGAACATCCGCTTCCATTACCTGTCCATGGACCTAGATTCCTTGTTAGGTGGATGGACAGGTACTGAAGGATCAGCTAGCTCCTTCTCAGTGGCAGCAGCTACCACCATAGCATCCACAGAGACTCCTTTTGTCAAGAACTGTTTGTCTGCTGGTGCCGTTATGAATTTGGAGGGTCTCCTGGGAGTGGGGTCCACTGAATCAGGAGCCGTCCATGCCTTCTTAGCAACCACCTGCATGAGCGGGTCAAAGGGGACACCCAGGAGGTGGAAGGGCGAGAGCCAAACGCCTCAAGATACACAGATTCATCCTCCGAAGGGTTGAGGGCTGGCCAATTTCCCCTCTGCTTCAGGATCTCTAGAATGTCTGCAAATGAGACATCTTCAGAAGGGGAACGGGGGGAACCCTCAGAATCATCTAAATCTGTGTCCGACGTGATGGACTCAGGTGAGTCAATGTGTTTCCTCTTACACTTCCTCTTCCGAGGGGGCTCTTCTGCCAAATCAGGAGAGGCCTCAAGAGGATGAAATCCCACAGGGGTTCCTGAGGAGCTGGCTCTCTGCGGTCCGGGATGAGGGAGTGAGTCGACTTGACCTGAGGCACCGTGGGAGGGGCGGAGCCGACTGTGGAGTAGAGCCAGGCTCTAACACACTCCGCATGACCTCGAATGCACCCCTGTCAGGCAAAGCCAGAGGTCCCCGCTCCGAGAAGCTAAGAACCTCCCTCGGCACCGACAGTGATGGCTCCGAGGCCGATGTCGGAGCCAAACTCACCAGTGCCGAAGCACCGAGAGGGAGAGGGGGGTCGGACAAGGGTCCGATGCCACTCACCCCCTCGGAGCAGACGAGGGAAGTCCGGCGCTGAGATTCTTCCAAGGAAGAAATCGGAGCCGACGACGGAGCCGAAGACAATTGTATCGGCTCCGACGCTATCACAGTCTCGGTTCCGACGCGACCTGGCTCCGAGCTCAAGAGAGTCGAAGGAGGAATATATTGATGGACAGGGGCAGGCATCGACTGATGAGTCGGGCTCTGAAGCATCTGGGCCAGTGCCTCGGACTTAAGAAGTCGACTCACTACCCTCTGAAGGTCATGATCCGACAGCCTCGATGACCTAGAGGAGTGAGATCTTTGGCTCCGTTCAGACAGCAGGGGAGATCCTGGAGCCGAATGAACGGAGCCAAGGGATGGTGACCTGGACCTCTTCCTAGTTGTCGGCTCCGAAGGTCTGGTCGGAGCAGACACGGGAATTTCTAATACCTCGGCTCCAGCCGGAGCCGAGGGAACCACAGAAACTGTGGACTGAGACTCATCGGCTCCAGCCGGAGCCGATGTTGGGCAAGGTTTAGGAACCTTAGGTCTCAGCTCAGTTGTCGGAGCCGAATACCTAGATGCCTTAGAGGGCTATCCTGTAGACACAGAAAGGGAATCCTCTGGCTTGAGTAAGCCCCTTAAAATTAACTTATTTTTTCTTTCCTGCAGGACCCTGGGGCTGAAGCCATGGCAAACAGCACAGGAGTCCTGCAGGTGCAAAGGTCCCAGACAGTAGACACAAGAAGTGTGAGCGTCTGTCAGAGACATTTTCTGACAGCACGCATCACACTTCTTGAATCCGGAGACCTTTGCTTCTTTAGACATCTCAAAGGTGTAATCACACACAGTCACAAACACACTGATTACACCCTGTCTAGTTTAACTTAAAATAAAACAACTAGCTAGGTTTTTTAAATTAAGAAAATATAACACACACACTCCACTAGGGAAAGAAAAAGGCCTGTAGGCCCAAGGGAAGAACTTAAAGTTCTTGTGGGAAAAAAACAGGAATTTTTAAGAAAGGGGATAAGAATTCCTCTAAACTAAGGAAAATAAGTATAAATATTAAAATTAAAGGGGTTTTAATAAACTAACTTTACAAGAAAAGTCACTTACCAAGAACCGGTAGAAAACCAACACCTCGATCGCTGTAGCGGCAAACGAGATCTGAGGTAACTCACGCCTAGCATTGTGGGATATAAGGGGAGCCTCGAGCCGGTGGAACCAACTCTAGAGCTTTTAGAGTGGCCGAGTCGGAGCCGAGGTCGGTTCCGAACCCATCCAGCAAGAATGAAGGCGAGATAGACAACTTAACATGTAATGTTTAGTTATTAAAATGAAAAACAACCTAAGCAAGGTAAAATAAATACATAATAGGACTATTTGTAAATATTTTATGACTTATCCTCATAGGATTACATATTCCTGGAAACACAACTGAAATGTCCCCAAACTACATGTGCACTTAACTGTAGCTGCTTGATTAAAAAGTATTACTTGGTTTAACATACAGATTTCACAAGCTGTCTGCACTGTAAAAGTTTCATTTTATATGTTATTTGAAATTGTCAGTCTCTAGAGCATATGAAAAGATACATATTACATTTTGCAACATGTTATCTTTGCAGTTACCTCACACTCCGTACAAACTCACTTGGTAACTGATAGCCATCATTTAAAATATCAGTTTAAATATTAAATGTGCCCTTGAAATGCTATTGACATTTTGACAAAATATAATCTGAACTGTAAAATGAATGACTCAAGTGAAAGTCTTCCAGTTAAAATAGCTTACTGTCAACATTTTGCAATATCAGAAAGTTTAAAGAGCTAGCTATTCTTTGCCTTTATAATGGATTATTAGACTGATGTTAAGACTATGCTTAGTTTAATGAATTGTGACATATGTTTATGAGGAAAAGTGGACTCAATTACTCACATTGGACTACACATTCCTGGTAACAACTGAAATGTCCACAAATTACTTGTGAATTTAAATGAAACTGCCTGATTAATAAGCATAACTTACTTTAACAACCGGAATCCATAAGCTATCTTCTCTATATATGCTACATTATATATGTCAGGCTGTAGAGCACATGAAAACACACATTTTTGCAACATGCTATATTTGTACTAACCATACAATCTAAACTACCTCAATTGGCAACTGACAAGTTATTTATTTGAAACATCAGTCTAAATATTAATTGTGCCCTTGAAATGTTGTTGCCGTTTTGACTAAACAAACCTGAATTGAAAAAGGAATTATTTGAAGTGAAGTATTGTACAAATTTCAAAGGCAGCTATTGACACTACAATATAAGTAGAAATGTATACACATGCAAGGAAACATTGAAATGCTTTATACTTTTAGTTAAAATAGCTTATTGTTAACTTTTTGCTTTATCAAAAAATAGAGAGCTAGGAAATTATTTCTAATTTGTCTTTATAATGTTTACTAAAGTGATGTTAGTCACTTACATGTTTAATGGATTGCGAGTCATGTACAAGACTGACTAATGAATGTTATTTCTGTTTACCCATGTTTGCTGAATTTCTTTTATTAGTTGTCTTTCGGCTTCTCCTGGTTAGGGGTCACCACAGCGGAACTCCGGTCCACTAATGATTGGCAGTAGTTTTTCACGGTGCTGAGTTGCCAGCTCGAAGCCCAACCTTCAACGAAGGCACGCCCATTCACGCATATCCTTGGAACACCACTCGACCCGCGGGGAGGACATGCAGACTCCACACAGAAGGCACTCCCTGCACACTAGCTGTGAATCGAACGGGAGGACCTCTTGCTGTGAGGCAACAGCGCTACTGCTGCACCACTGCGGATAACTGAATTTCTTTTATTAGTACTGATTTAAAACAAGGGAAGGGAAATATCTGTTTCTGGTCAAGGGAGGAGAGGCTTAAGAGTATTCTAACTGCCCCGAGAACTCTCTAAGATGCTCTAAATACTATTTGATTAATAGTTACCTAAGGTAAGTCCTGATTACCATATAGGTACCTTCACATTCATTCTATACCCAATGTAATTACCCATTCTGGAAGCAGGAGGTGCCCTATGCAAGATGGGAATTGTCAGGTTGATCATAGTTCATTCTTAGACTCTGCTTTGTAAATCTATAAATATGTAAAAGCACTGCGCACTAGAATGTAGGGCGCGTCTACTCAGGATACCACTGATAAGCCATGTCTTTTCATAAGTGTAAGTTGAATTTGGTGAGCTGAAGACTGGGAAAGTAAAGGAAGACAGTCCACCTACAATAAATTAATATTTCACTGGTAATCACTCATTGTCTCCTGTAGAGTCCTTTCAGTCAAATTATTTTATTAATAATCGATTTGTTGTTGGCTTATTTAGTGTATGCTCCTCTGTTGCATTTAAATTTATCCAAAATGACATATCTGACATATCTGGGATCTCTTAAGGGTAACTAAATACTGGATATTTTCTAAGTCAACTTAATTGTTTACAATACTAACATTCCATCCTGATATATAAAATACTACAGAACAATAATAGAATAATATTTCATATCTCTTATTATAATTTAACATATGGAGCTCAGTTGATATTGTTGGCTAAAGGTATGAGTGATAATCCAATAGATCTATCTTTAGCTATTGGATTATGAAGGACTTTCATTCCATGTTTAATGGGAAATCCATACTTACTTGTATTTGATACTTTAATTCTAAAGCCTGACCAGAATTTTACCCTACTTGTATTTAAAGAACATTAAATTACACTCCCAAGTGTACACACACAAAAATAATTCAGTGTTATCAGAGAATATGGTATAACTACTATAATAAAAAAAAGCAAAAAGTTTCTTCCAATAACTTGAAATGGATTTAACATTCTTATCATTAAATACTAATGGCTTAAATAATGCAAATAAAAGATCAAACTTACTAACATATTTAAATCTAAATAAGGCACAAGTAGTATTTCTCCAGGAAACTACTTTTAAGACTAATGACAGCTTTATTTGGAACCCTAAGGACTATACAGTCTTAGCTCAATCCTCCTATAGAACAAAGACAAAAGCAGTATCAATTCTCTGGAAGAAAAACAATCACTCCAAAAGTTATTTATAAATATGAAGATAAAGACGGTCTACTAGCATTTGTTATAATTAAATGTAATAACAGAATATGGACCTTAGCTAATCTATATTGGTTCCCAGGAATTGGAGCAGGAACGGTTAAAAAACACATATATTTTATTTCCAACAATTATAAAGGAAATCTTATACTGGGAGGAGACTTTAATTGTACCTTAGAAGCTTCTGTAACCACTAAGAAGTCTTTTCGCATAGCAACTATTTCAAAATCCTTAAAAAGATGGACTGATTCATTTAATTTAATAGACACCTTTAAAGTAAAAGATGATAAATCCTTATTTTTCCATAAAGACAGTAGATTTGGAACACAAACCAGAATAGAAAAATTATTCGTAATTCAAGATTTACAAACAAAACTTCTCAGTAGTTCAATGCCCCTTCTCAGATCATGACTCTCTGATAATGAAGCTCCAAACAGAGTTTAAACCTTTAATCCTCTCAATGGAATTCCATCAATCACGAAAATTGAAGAATTCAGACCCTGGATGTTGTCAGAGCTACAATTATTTATTGAAATTAATAATACAACAGAAATCAGTAGAGCCATGGTTTGGCTTTAATTACTCATTAAAAGCGTATTTGGTAAGACCCTTAGCTAGTACAAAAACAAAGTTAGAGAGTGAGAATCTGAATCATCTGACTTGCAAACCAGACTCTTGACAGCAAAATCTAAAAAAAAAATCAGAACTGTCCAGAAGTCAAAAAAGAAATAGGAATTGAATAAAAAATATAATTAAATTCTAACACAAAACTTGTCTAGCCTTGGAAAAATTAAAAAAACTCATTGGCAACCTCCCCAGATATCTACATAGCTTATCTACAAGAATTAAAATACAATCTAAAGCAAATAACATTAGTAGTATAGATCATGAAAAGAAAGTGAAAAAAGTATCAGATATAGGAGACATTCTTGAAGCAATTCGGCTCCATTATATGGAACACTTCAAAAAAGAAGATTTAGATACCAACCAAATAAACAGATACAAACCTTATCAATATAAAAAAAATCCCAAAAACTTAAAACTAGACCTACAAAACCCAAATCCCGAAAACTTAAAACTAGACCTACAAAACGTACAGTTTTGTACCTACCATAAATGTAGATGTCCGATAGGTATGCATCTGCAGTCATAACATATGGGTTGTCCTGCCTCAGGCAGCCCTTCGGTCGGCCGGATTCCAAAGTCTGGGTCTGGCCTCGGCTGATGTCACACTTTACCCGACGTCATAGCTCCTGGGGTATAAAGGCATCAGCCAACGCCATTTTCCTCAGTGTTTCTTGCCCCAGATGCCAGGTGCCCTCTAGGAAGGCTAAATTTGGATAAACGTAGAAAATTCCAAACAGTAGAAAGCAAAATATATAAACATATATACATACAAATAAATATACCATAATAGATTCCCCCAGCTAGCTAAAAGAGGGGTAAGTACCCTAGGAATACCACAGAGGGGAAGGAGGGTGGGTAATCCTGACTGCAGATGCATACCTATCGGACATCTACATTTATGGTAGGTACAAAACTGTACTATGTCCTTCAAGGATGCATCTGCAGTCATAACATATGGGTAGAATACCATAGCCAAACTGGGGGAGGAGGCACTAAGATAATGATGGTGTAGTTAAGATCCCTTGTAAAACAGCAGTGGCAAAACCTGCTCGGGATCTGGAGTATAAAGGAAGATTATAATGCTTGGCAAATGTATGCACGGAGCTCCAAGTAGCAGCTTCTAAAATGTCTTTGGTAGCCACTCCTCGTAGGAAAGCTGTAGTGGTGGCTGTAGCTCTTGTGGAGTGAGGCCTGATATTTTCAGGAGTTATCTTTCCATAAAATGAATAGCTGTAGTGGTGGCTGTAGCTCTTGTGGAGTGAGGCCTGATATTTTCAGGAGTTATCTTTCCATAAAATGAATAGCAGAATTGAATGCAATTTCCTATCCATTTTGAGATTGTCTGTTTTGAAATTGCTTTTCCTTGCACTCCTGTTGCATATGCTACCAAAACCTGGTCAGTTTTTCTGCTGGCCTTAGTTCTGTCCAGATAGTAGCGCAGTTGTCTGTGTACATCCAAGGTGTGTAGTAGTTTTTCCCCCCCTGTTCTGTGGGTTGGGGGAAGAATGTAGGTAAATGTATAGCTTGGTTCAAGGATACCCTGGATACCACCTTTGGCATAAAAGTAGGATTGGTTCTCAGAGACACTCTATCCTGGTGGAAGATAAGGAAAGGCTGCACTGCCATTAATACCTGTAACTCAGATACCCTTCTTGCTGAAGTGATTGCTAGCAGGAAGGCAGTTTTCCAAGATAAGAACTGTAAGTCTGCTGTTGCTGCTGGTTCAAAAGGGGGAAGTGTTAGTTTTTCTAGCACAAAATTGAGATCCCATGCAGGCAGAGGTGGTTTCCTTGGAGGCTTTACATTTTTGATCCCTCTCAAAAATTGTCTGAGGAGAGGATGAGAGAAGACAGGAGGATTCATGTTGTACTCTGCTTAAATTGCTGATGCATGAATCTTAATGGAAGAATAGGACAGGCCATTGTGGAACAGTTCTGCTAAGTATTCCAGGATGTGTGCTAGGTTTGCCAGTGTGACATTTTCTCCCTTTTCTGCACTCCAAATGAGGAATCTTTTCCATTTGGCTGAATGTTTTCCTTGTGGAGGGTCTGCGAGCCTCCAGGATAATGTCCTTAACCCTCTGAGATAAATCAGGTTGGTTTTGTTTTATGCAATTTTCCAAGCAGTTAGCTGCAGCGTTTTTAAGTTTGGATGCAGGGTCTTGTAGTTGTTCTGTGTTAGAAGTAAAGGACATAGAGGTAGAGGCCATGAGTGCGTCCGAAACATGCTTCTCAGTAGCGGGTACCAATGTTGCCTTGGCCAGTCTGGAGCTATCAGAATTACCTTTGGCTGTTCCTCTCTGATCTTCAGTAGAACTTTGTACATCAAAGGGAGAGGTGGGAAGGCATATACTGTCAGGGCCTTCCAGCTGAAAGAAAGGAAGTCCACCCTCCAGGCAAGTGGGTGGTATACTCTTGAGCAGAATTTCTTCAGTTGGTGGTTGAGTGGGGAGGCGAACAGGTCTATCTCTGGCATTCCCCATTTCTTTGTTATGGTTTTGAAGATATCTGGATGCAGCATCCATTCGTGAGCATCCGTGGTAGTTCTGCTTAAGCTGTCTGCTAGTGAATTCTCTGTCCCTGGTACAAATCTGGCCTGCAGATGGATGTTGAGATTCAGGGCCAAGTTCCACAGGTCCATTGCCATCCGGCATAGAGGATATGAATGTGTGCCTCCCTGTTTGTTGATGTACCACATGACTGTGGTATTGTCCGTCCGTATCAGCAGGTGTCCTTGCTGGAGGAATGGTCTGAATGCCTCGATTGCATGCTTCACTGCCAGCATCTCCTTTAGATTTATGTGTAGATTCAGCTGGTCTTGGGACCATAGGCCTTGGATGCACTTGTCTTCCATGTGTGCCCCCCAGCCTAGGTCTGAGGCGTCCGTGGTGATGGTCTGCCTTGGATGTGTTTTGTGGAAAGGCAATCCTCTATCTGACAGTCCTGAGCCCACCACAAGAATTCTTTTTTCAGGCATGGAATGATTGGTATCAGGGCTTCTAGACTGTTTGTGTTGAGACCATACATTCCTTAGGTACCATTGTAACTTCCTCATAAGCAGCCTGGCATGTGGGATCAAGATTATGCAGGATGCCATGTAACCCAGGGCCTGCAGGACTTTCCTTGCAGTAAGCTGAGTTTGTCTTGTTAATGCCATGAAATAGAGTGGTAGTTGTTTTTGTTTTTCCTCTGCGAGAAAAGCCATCCGAGTTAGTGTCCAGTTCTGCACCCAAAAATGTTATCCTTTGGGATGGCACTAGTCTTGACTTTTGTATGTTGACTGTGTATCCCAAGGCTTGCAGCAGTTGTATGACATTGGCCAAATCCTTTATTAATTTTGTCTTGTTGTCCGCTTGTATTAGGCAGTCGTCCAGGTATGGGTAGATTTGAATTCCCTGAAGTCTGCAATGAGCAATTACTGATGCCAGGCATTTCGTGAATACTCTGGGCGCAGTAGATAAGCCAAAGGGCAATGCTGAGAATTGATAATGCTCTGATCCTGCAAGAAATCTGAGGTGTCTTCTGCAATCTGGTCGTATAGGGACGTGCAGGTATGCCTCCTTGAGATCTAGAGTCACCAGCCAAGACGCCTTGCCCAACATGGGAAGAAGTTGCTGTAGGGTCAGCATTTTGAATTTTGGAACAATGAGATATGTGTTCAGTGCGGACAAGTCGAGAATAGGCCTCCATTGATTTTCTTTTCTTGGTACAAGGAATAGTCTGGAGTAAAATCCTTGGCCTTGTTCCTTAGATGGTACCTTTTCTATTGCTCTCATCCTCAGTAAGCTGAGGATTTGTTTTAGAGCCTCTGATTTCTGGCTTGGTGTAAAGTTTGGCATTCCTCTCTTTTTTGGTAGAGTGTGGAAGTGAAACCTGTAGCCCTTGTCTATTGTTTGTAAAGTCCATTTGTCTCCTGTAATGTAATGCCAGTTTTTTGAAAATAAAGCTAGCTTTCCGCCCAAGGGTGCTTCCAGTTGTTCCCTGGTAGGCGGAATCAGAGCCAAGTCATTGTGTCTGTCCTGTGGAAGTGGTTGCAGTAGCAGCTGTGGCGGCACTTCTCTGGTTGGCAGGTTGCCACTGACGACCCCTGTAGGCACCCCTTGATTGACCTTTGCCTCTTGGACGTCTATTTCTGCCTCTGTGCTCTGGAGGTGTCTGGAAAGGACCAATTCTTTGAAGGCCAATTTCTGCTAAACCTCGGAGGTTGGACCTGCAGAAAATCCTTGACTGTTTGGACAGATTTTGCTTTTTCTTCCACTTTCTTTAGAACCTCCTGTGCAGGGGAGCCAAATAAAAACTTTGTTTCTCCATAGGGGCATCTAGGAGTTTAGACTTAACATGGTCTGGTAAGGATTGTTCTTTTAACCAGGCATGCCTTCGAATAACTGCTCCAGTCATAGCTGATCTA
Source organism: Protopterus annectens (assembly GCF_019279795.1). NCBI lineage: Eukaryota > Metazoa > Chordata > Ceratodontiformes > Protopteridae > Protopterus > Protopterus annectens. The sequence goes on along the minus strand of NC_056748.1, from coordinate 857,956,199 downwards.
AATGAAGCCTCCAGTGCATCATAGCCACATTTTAAGAAATGATTACTGACCTGCTGAGAGTTGTGGACCAAATCCTGAAGGGACTTACGGTCTAAAGGTTCAGGGGAGGCCAGCTTTTTATTCAACTGATCTAACAAAAATTCCTGGTACTGTATCATGTGAAATTGACAGTTTAAAGCCCTGGCAGAAAGAGTAGCAGATGTATAAACCTTTTTACCCCATCTCTCTAATGCTCTAGATTCTCTTTCAGAGGGTAGTGGGTTTTTGGCAGAGGCAGCTGCAACACCTTTAGGGCCCTGAGAAATGGTTTCTGGGTCTGCAGCATGGGCCTTATACAAGTGGAAGTGAAAATCCGGGACCCTGTAGTATCTGTCAGGTTTGGCAGGGGCCGGGGGTAGAGAATCAGGGGCAGTGCTGGCATCATTGTATACATCATCAACAACTGATAGTACAGGTGGTATGGCTAAAGGCCTATGCTGTGGTAAGTGTAAAAAAGTCCTTAGCCTTTTTCTAGAATCAGAAAAATCCTGACCCTGCCATTGGAAGTGTTCCCTCATTGAGTGTAGGGTTTCCCCAAATGAAAATTCTTCTGGAGGTGAGGCAGAAGGAATGGAGTCTTCTGCATCAGAATCCTCGTAAGGTGAGTATGGGCCTTCCTGATGGTCAGATAAATCTGAACCATCCGAGGAATAGTCCGAGGAGAGAGGTTCAGGGGGTTCAGTCCTAGGCCTCTTTTCAGGAGGGGGTTGTGAGGCCCTGTCTGGGTGAGATTGGGATCCCCTGATCAGAGAAATAAGGTCCTCAGCAAGGCTGAGAATCTGAGAACTTGAGGTAGGCCTGTGAGAGGGAGCTTTTGTAGGTAAGGCCTTGGAAAGTTTGGCTGCTTTAGCCCTGGAAAAGGCCTTGATAGACATAGAAGCAGGGGGTCTAGCTGCCCCACGTGCAGGAGTAGAGATGTCCAACGGAATAGTGTCAGACAAATCTTGTGGGCCTGCTTCTTCAGTAGGAATTTCTGTAGCCGACTCAGCCATGGCCTGTGTAGCCTCGGTTATCGGAGGCATGCTTTCGGCCGAAGGGAGAACAGAGGTCCCGGTTTCAGCCGAAACAGAGACACTCACGGTAGGCCTAACCGTGGTTTCAGCCGAAACCGCGGGCCGCGAGTGTCGGTCCTTTTCCTTGCGTTTTTTAGCTAAATGTGTAGTCGGAGTCTCCGACGACATTTTATATTCAAAAGTGGAGCCAAAAAACTCTTCTGCAAACTCCGACCGACGTCTAAGTGTCCGTCGGTTGAAGGAAGCACAGGCTAAACAAGCTGATACGTCGTGGTCTGGGCCTAAGCAAGGAAGGCAGTAAGAGTGGAAATCCTTATGAGGTATTTGTTTCCCACAAGTTAAACAATTACTTACTTTGTCTGACATCGGCTGAGGCAAGAAAGAGTCCCCAACGGGGTACTTAGCTTTTTTAGAAGTCTTCGGTAGTTGAAATCTCTGGATCTGACCGACCGGCACTTGCGAACAGCTTCTGCTTTGGGCACCGCGCGGCAAGAAAGACTGAGGAAAATGGCGTCGGCTGATGCCTTTATACCCCAGGAGCTATGACGTCGGGTGAAGTGCGACATCAGCCGAGGCCAGACCCAGACTTTGGAATCCGGCCGACCGAAGGGCTGCCTGAGGCAGGACAACCCATATGTTATGACTGCAGATGCATCCTTGAAGGACATCCTATATCCTACAAAGAAATTGTTGACAAGATAAAAAAGTAAATCTACCAAAGCTCCAGGGATAGATGGTATAATTACGGAACTTTACAAACTCTTCCCTTTAACAGTAATCTCCCTTTTTCATAAAACATTGCTAGAAGTCCAGTCATAAGCAAAAATACCACTCTCATGGAAATATTCTCTCATAACACCAATTCTAAAAGATAATAAACCATCAGACCTTTGCACTTCATACAGACCTATATCATTACTGAATAACGACTACAAAATATTCATGTTAATCCTAGCTAACAGAATGAAAATCCCACTTTCAAAGACAATTAAAAATGATCAAACTGGATTTTTATACGACAGGCACAGACATGATAATATTAAAAGGATACTTCCTCATAGATTATGTGAATAAAGATAGAAAAAGTCTTTGATTCCCTCAACTGGGACTATCCATTTAAAACTTTACATTACATTACATGAATTTCCTCCTCCCTTCATCTTATTACTAAAAAAACATATATATTAATAACTTAGCCTACATTAAATTAGGTCCTTTCACCTCAGAATCTATCCATATAACGAAAGGTACTAAACAAGGATGCCCCCTTTCTCCTATTTTATTTGCTTTGGTTATAGAAATACTTGCAGAAATAATATGCAATAATCCAAGAATAAAAGGAATAGATGTCCATGACCAGTACATATCTAAAATAATGCTTTTTGCTGATATTTTACTAACCCTATCAAATTCCAGAGAGGAATTAGGAGAGCTAGAAGATGTAACAGAGAAATTTTATAAGATTTCAGGTCTACACTTTAAAAATAAAAATGTTGATTTTGATCTATTAAATAAGAAAAAAAGAACTACAAGTTACAGATAAATTAATCACAGAAAACACGAACTTACGCTAAATTATTTAGAAATAGTGTTATGCAAAAATATAAACAAAACAATATTAATAAATTATAAAAACATTATTGAAACAATAAATATATTTATAGAAAAGTGGAACAAAATTATATTAACTTTTGAAGACAGATTGCAATTAAAAATGGTCTTATTGCCAAAAATACTATATGTAGCATTAGCAATACAGTTTATTCCTGAAAGATGCATTCTTGAAGAAATAAATTCATGTTTAATAAAATTTTTATGGTATCCCAAAAAGAATAGAGTAGCTCTAATTCATCACATTAGACCCTGGAAACAAAGAGGATTGAGCTTCCCATAAATAGAAACATATATAAAAGCATCTGTGCTTAAAACTACAATGTTTGTCTTTTCGGCTTTTCCCGGTTAGGGGTCGCCATAGCGGAACTCCGGTCCGCTAATGATTGGCAGTCGATTTTTATGGTGCCGAGTTGCCACCCTGATGCCCAACCTTCAGCGAAGGCACACCCATTCATGCATGTCTTTCGGAGGCCACTCAATCGCGGGGAGGACATGCAGACTCCACACAGAAGGCACTCCAGCCGAGACTGGACAAACCCAAACTATTCTGCAACTGTAAAGAATTAACAATGGCTATATTAACAAATTAAATCGGTTAAAAAATAGACAAATCAAACAAACCCCCGATACATACTATGCACAAGTATACAATATAACAACAAAAACCTTCTAAACAACACTGATTAATCATTACATCAATTCCTTTAGGAAACTTATCAATGCAAACGTAGACTTAAAAACTTTGGTTAGACCTTTTAACCCCATTTACCATCACCAAGAACTTTCCTCACAAAATATATAAGGAAACAACCTCCTGGGAACAAAATGGATTCTTATGCTGGTTTCAACGTGTAAATAAATTAAATGTTTTAGATATACATATGATAAAAACTGCTTACAATATTCCAACACAAGGCTGGTTAACCTTACAAAGCATTCTAATGTACACTCAAGATTTATGCACATTAACTGATAATTCCTCATTTACAGATATTCCAAATCTAACATGTTTTCTGTATAATAGTTGTGAAAAGGAAAATTCCATTTCAAATCTATATAAAGAGTTAACATATAAAACAATTCCCAAACCATCATACTGGCAGTTCTTAACAAAAGGCCAGTCATTGCAGTTAACAGAAGAAATTAAAACTAACATCTTACTATCAATTAATTACACCTCTAACACACAGTACTGGAAAATATTTAACTGGAAATACTTACATAGAGCATTTTTAACACCAGATAGAATTAAAAAGATCAGTACTACTACAAATGTTTTTTGCTGGAGGTGTGAAAAGTCAAATAAAGCAGACTGGATTCATATTTATGAATGTAATAAAATTAAATCATATTGGAATGGAATCATTTTTACAAGCTTTATTTAATGAATCCTTTACCTTAAAGTATTGATTATACTAAATGTAAATGAAGGTCCCTGCCTGAATAAGACAAATATATACTTGTTATGGACAATACTTGCTATATCTAGGAAATGTGTAACCAGAAGGTGGAATTCAAATACACCCCCGACCTTGGAAGAATTCTACACTTTACTGAAGACAACTGCATCAATGGAAATAAAAATCAAAGAACTACAAATCTATCCCAGGCCACTGGTAAATAATCCTTGGAAGAAAGTTATACCTTTGTTGGACTCTCTGCGATAATCAATATTGCATCTCTGATAACGGATCTGTTAACTCTATATTTAATAACATCAGTGTATATAATTGAAAGTCAGGCTATTGTAAATATTGTATATAGTTTAAAAATGATACTTACAAATATTATGTAAATGTTATTTTACCTGAAAATTAAACGATATTTGAAGATTTTACACAACTATTCTACGTCCTTCTATTCACATGTTACAGACTTGCAACTATCTTCCAAAAATCCATGTAGGATAGCCCTGGATTGGGAAATTTGGTCCAATTTGTAATGCTTGGTAAATGTGTGGACAGATGTCTATGTAGTTGCCTCTAAAATTGTGGCAGTGTCTAATTCTTTAAAGAAAGCTCCTGATGAAGCCACAGCCCTAGTGGAGTGTGCTTTAACTCTGGACCCAAAGGGATTTCCCATCGTGTGCATAGTAGAAAGAAACTGCCCTGGAAATCCAGGCTGAAATTGTCAGTTTTATCACAGCTTTCCCCAGGACCCTGGGGTGGAAGGAGACCAACAACTGTTCAGATGGTCTTGTCCAAATAGAGCCTAAGCTGTCTATGCACATAAAGGGATTGTGAGACTCACTGTCACTCTGAGGATGAGCAAACAAGGTAGGGAGGTGAATAGTTTAGTTTAAAGCTCAGACCACCTTTGCCATGAAGGAAGGGTTATTCCCAAGGCTTACCATGTCTTTGTGGAAGGTAAGGAAAGGGGCAATGGCCAAGATATCCCTTGTCCTATGTGAGAAGGTCCACTTTGTTTGGTAAATTGTGGCAATTGCCCTGGCTAAATGCAGAAGGAGGGGAACCAGTGCTGTCTTGGCCAAAACGGGTCACCAGCAAGATTTTTGGTCTGTCCTGCTGAATTTTCAGTTGGACTTTCTGAAGTACTGGGAAGGGGGGGTATGCATAAACAAACATCCCCTTCCAAGACATTGAAAAGGCATCAGTTGCAAAAGGATGGAAGTTGTCTGTTGATAGGGGAGGCAAATAGATCCATCTGAGGTGTACCCCATTTGTGGACCATGTCCAAGAACACATCCCTGTGGAGCATCCATCCGTGGGGACTGTGACATGAACCTGCTTAAGGTGTCTGCCAGAGTATTCTGTTCTTCAGGGATGTACACTGCATGAAGTGAGACTCCCTGTCCTGCGGCCAGCTTCCACGCTTGGAGTGCTAGTCTGCATTCCCCCCTGCTTGTTAACATACCACAGAACTGTAGTATTGTCTGTGAACAATTTTAGTGGGCCTTGGTTCAGTGAAATTTGAAGGCCTTTAAGGGCAAAAAAAAATGCTCTCATCTCTCTGATATTGATATGCTCCCGTTTGATGGGAGTCTGGCCATGTACCCTGGACTCTTGGGAGCCCACTGTTGCTCCCCACCCCAGATCAGAAGCATCCGTGTGCATTTCCTGTACTGGCAGGGGGGGCCTGTAAAGGTAGTCCTGGGGTGCAATTCACTTGATTCAACCACCTGTGAGTCTCTTTCCAGAGTCAAGATGAGAAGGGGACTTTGTACTACAGAGTCCATATGGACCTTGGGTACCACTGTAACTTCAAGTGGAGCCTTGCCAATGGCAACATGGGAATGGTCGATGCCATGTGACCCAGGAGCCTGAGGTACTGCCTAGTAATCAAGTTTGTGGCCTGAAGGACAGTGAGCAGGTACTGCCTTAAGTTTTCCACCTTTTGAGGTGGTAGGAAGGCCCTCATGACATCAGTTCTTATCCTGCACCCCAGGATAACAAGGTTATGAGAGGTCAGTTTGGACTTTGGATAATTCATCTTGAATCCTAGTGCCTGCAGAGGAGAGGGAGAGAGAAAGCTGTCTGTAGATAGATTAGGAAGGATTCTTTGCAGTCCGCCTAAATAAGGTAGTCTAAGTAAGGGAAAATTTGAATCCCTTGGGTCCTGCAGAAGGCCAGCACTGGTGCCAAGCATTTTGTGAAGACCCTTGAAGCCATAGAAGGCCGAAAGGCAATGCCGGGAATTGAAAATGAGATGAGGCCACAGAGAATAGCAGATATCTCCTGAAATTGAGCCTTATGGAGATGTGCAGGTAGGCATACTTTAATGTCCAAGGTGGCCATGAACCCCTGAGGAAACAAAGGGAAAAGGGTTTGCAGAATGAACATTCGAAAGACGGGCACTTGCAAAAAGAGATGGAGGTGGGAGAGATCTAGGATCAGTCTTCCAGGGGCCATCTTTCCTTGGAACTAGGAAGAGCCTGGAATAGAATCATTTTCTGTCAGGGTAACAGGTTGAACAGTACACCCTGGCCAATGAGGTTGCCTAGAACTGGTTGGAAGAGAGGGAGCTGTTCTTTGGGGGGCTGTGGAATGCCCCTCAAAGATGGAGTAGTAATCCAGGTCATGAAATAACCCTTCTCTATAAATGGTTAAAGCCACCAGTCTGTGGTGATGTTTCTCCACACAGAGAGACCGTGAGAGAGCCTTTGGGACAGGTGAATGGAGTCGGGGGGGGGGGGGTAGTCACACACTACCTGCTCAGTCTTGAAAATGAGGCTTCTGTGCTGGAGCCTGAACAGGCCTGACAGTATTTGTGGCCCTGGAAGTAGGGACGGGGGCAGAATGCTTTGAAAATTCAGTTCATCAGAAAGGGCATTTCCTGTGGAATTTGGGGACAGGAGTGCTTATGGTCTTTTAACTCCTTCCCCTTTTGTTGCACAGTCTTTAATAACTCAGCCATTTTTGTCCCAAAAAGAGCGGAGCTATCAAGAAGTGCATCCAAGAGTTTTGCTCTGATATCATCAGGCAAGGGTTGTAACCTTAGCCAAGAATATCTTCTCAGGACTGAGTCAGATGCAGCTGACCTAGCTGAAGCTTCTAGAGCATTGTAGCTGCACCTACTGGTGTGCCTTAGTGACCTGAGAGGACAGGGAAATAAGGCTGGACAACCGAGCTTTGGCAAGGGAATCTGGGATGTCATTCAATTGTTTAGTGGCTTTTTCCAAAACTGCTAGGGCATATTTGGACATGTGGGTTTGATAATTAAATTGCCCAAAATGAAGTCAAGGAGGTGTACACCTTTTTCCCCAAAACGTTCCATGGCCTTGCTGTATTTGTCAGTAGGGAGGAGGGAAGAAGATGGAAGGAGTTGGGATGCCTTATCCGCTGACAATGAGATAGTGCCAGGGTCAGCTACAGGGCACTTAGCCAGGAATTTGGCTCCCTCAGGGAATTTGTAAAATCTAATCAGGCCTTCGGGGTGCAGGGGGCTGAGAGTCAGGATTGAGAGATGCTGCACTAAATGCATTCAGAAATGCTGGCAGTACTGGTGGTATGGGTGAAGGGGTAAGGGAGTCCATCTGAAGTTGTTCATATTATCTTTTCTGAACTTGTCATTTCAGAGGAATCCCATTTCAAATGCTCCCTCATCTTTGCAATGGTTTCCCGAAAGGTGAGACCCTCAGCTGGGGAATCTGCCTCTGCATATTCTTCCTTTGGTAAGGCATAGCCAAGGGGGAAAGATAATTGGCAGACATAAAGGGAATCTTCTGAGGAAGAGAGTCAGAAGACTCCTCAGCTTCAATCTGGGAGGTGTCCAGGCCTAAGGCCTGAGGCCTAGGGCTCATCACAGTAGGAGCCACTGGGGATGTTAAGGGAGTAGCAGGCCTTAGAGCCATAAAAGCATTGAAAAAAGATTCTGTGAAAAAGCCTGCCAATCCGGCTGGCTTTCAGCTGTGGGAGAAACACGCTTCCTTTCAAGAGAAGACCTAGCAGGCGTCGGGGCCAGGGTAGGCCTGGGGTGAGTTAACAGCAAGTTAGTGGAGGAATCCATCCAGGCGGCCAGAAGAATTGAAGAAATAATACAACGTTCATGTGTTGCACTTACTGCCCCCCCCCCGGCAGAAACATACCTTACATTTCAGAGTTGTAAAAAAGAAGATGGGAATAAATTCCCTCTGTTTCCAACCAGAGAACAAGTCAAACTAAATAGTACAGGTACTCCCTATAAAAGGCCTATTTTTAACAGTAAATTTCAAGCAACCAGAAACTACAGTTAACCGGCATCTACCAATCCCCATGGGTTCTGGTTAAATGGTCTTTTCTGGGTACCAGGAAAAGTCTTTGAGTAAAAACCTTGCCCCCATTCCTCTTCTGGAACAGCTTGAATTGCCCTGATACTTAGAAGAGAGAGAACCTGCTTTTGAGCCTCTGCCCACTGATTTGGGGGTAGATCTGACCAACAGTTTGGGGTTGGTAAGGAATGGAAGTGGAATCTGTATCCTTGGGAGACTATACTTAAAACTCATTTGTCTTAGGTAATGAGTTCCGAGTTTTCTACATGCAGGGCGATCTTTCCCCCTAAAGGAAGAGTCAGTTGATCATGGCTTGGAAGGTTTAAAGTCAAGTCATTGTGACAGTTTACCATTGGGGGGGGGGGGGGGTGTCTTACTACTTCCAGCTTTGGAAGTGGGAGCCTCCCACTGCTTAGGCCTGTGAATACCTTGAGACTGAAGCCTGGGTAGTCTGCTGATCTTGGGTTTGGACTGAGAAGGCCTGGAAGAGACAGGAAAGGACCAATTCTTAGAAGGCCAGTGCCTACTAAATCTGGGAGGCTGTACTTGTAGGAAATGTTTTAACAGTTTGCATAGATTTAGCTTTTTCCTCCATCTTTTTAAGTACTACTTCTGCTTTGTTGCCAAATAGGCAGTCTTGGTTTAAGGGAGCATCCAGTAATTTACCTTTAACATGATCTGACAAAGTTTGCTCCTTAAGCCAAGCATGCCTTCTAAGTACAGACCCAGTGACAGCAGCCCTGCAAGATGCCTCTAATGAATCAAAATCACACGGCAAAGTATGTTTACCAACTTGCTCAGCAGAATGCATTAAATCCTGTAATTCTTTATTTATTTTCAGCACAGTCAGGAATCATCATTTTCTGTTTAAGCCATCCAATAATATGCTGCTGATACTTTAACATATGAAACTGGCAGTTTAAGGCCCTAATGGCCAAAGTAGCAGAAGTGTATACCTCCTTACCCAATCTGTCCATGGCCCTGGAATCTCTATCAGAGGGGTAGGGTTTTTGGCAGTTGTAGCCTTAATGTCTTTGGGTCCTTGTGAAATGGTCTCAGGATCCGCAGTAGGATTTTTAAAGAGGAACTTGTGAGAGTGAGGTACTCTGCAATACCGGTCAGGTTTTCTGGGAGCTGGAGGTAAAGTGTCAGGGGCCAGGCTAGATTCCAAGAAGGCATCATCTACAATGTCCAGTACCAGAGGGATAGCTAAAGGCCTATGTTGAGGTAGAAGTAAGAATTCCGAGCCTATTTTTGGTGTCAGAGTATGCAAAGTTTTACCAAAAAAGGAATCCTCTTGAAGAGAAGCAGAGGGAATTGAGTCCTCTGCATCAGAATCCTCATAGGTAGATAAGGGCAACTCTTGGTAATCAGAAAAAAACAGAAACTTCAGAATCCTGATCAGAAGAATCAGAAGGAAAATCAATTCTAGGTCTCAAAGGGAAAAGGGTGGCTTCCCCTGATTAGAGTAATAAGTTCTTCAGCCATTCTTACCATTTGTTTTTTAGGCATATGGGCCTCACCATGCGGTTTGGGTGTCTGTGTTCTAGGCGTGGATCGAGTTTTAGGCCTTGAAGATGAAGATGGCGACTATTTAATATGCAAGTCAGTAGGCCTGAATACACACTCAGAAGCTGGTGCTTGCAAAGCGGCTCCAGACCCATCCAAGGTAGAGATATCCGCAGGTTCCACAGTCGAAGAAGCATCTTGTGGCATACCTGACTCCGAATGGGTCTCAGTAGAGGCCTGCGAATCTGAAGTAGCGGGTATCAGGGGCTGCGAAATTGCAGCACTGAAGCGAACTGGCGACTAGCTTAATGGAAGCGCCGTCAGCAGCTATGAATCTATGCGGTCTATCTCTTTTTGCGTTTTTTCGGAATGTCGGTAGTCTGGTGGCTTACCAATGCCATTTCAGGATAACTGAACCAACTACCAAAGTATTTAGATGCGAAAATGAACAGACGACGAATAGTTTGATGTTTGAATAAGGCACAAAACAGACAGCGAGGGACAGTGTGGTCTGGGCCTAAGCAAGGAATGCAGTACGAATGAAACTCTGAGGTATTTGCTTTCCACAAGAAATACAACTGTTAACTTTTACTGACATCGGTTTAGAGCAAGAAAAAGCATCGCACGGCAAGAAAGACTGATGTAATGGCGTCGGCTGCATGCTTTATACCCCTGACTACCTGCCATCATGGAAGATGAGACAGCAACTGATGCAGGACCCAAGACTTTTGATAATCAGGCCAACTGAGGGCTACCTGCAAGCAGATAACCCAAATGCAATGACTGCAACAGTGAAACATGAAGAACATCATAGATATCTGTGCAGTGACCGAGACCTGGTTCAAGGCTCCAGAGAGCACCCCTGCACTACCAGGCTATAACTCATACCACACTTCACGGCCATGTAAACTGGACCGGAACACCAAAGGCAGAAGTGTGCCCATATTTATTAAGGATATCCACATCTCCTGCTCAGCATAATGCATCCGAGGTTAACCAAGTGCAACTCACTCTGGGCAGAACTGCAATCCAAATTGTAGCTCGTCAAAGATCCCCCACCATGCCCCAGGATTCCCACTCCTCTTTTCTTGATATACTGGAAAATATTATTGTTCAACCAAACACCCTAATAATGGGCGATTTCAACTACCCCCCACCATTAACTGGGAAACCTACTCATGTAGCAACTCCTTAGCTCAACGCTTTATGGAATTCATAAAATCCAGTGCCCTGGATCAACTTATCCACACCCACACCAAGGGCAACAATATCCTAGACCTAGTCATTACCAACATGAGTGACCGGTGCACCACACCTGAAGTCAACTCCTCTTTGGTCCAATTAGACCATAAGCTAATCACCCTAGATATCCACATCCCGCTGCCACCCCCCATTAAGGAAACCATGGTAGAAAATTTCTCCAGGTTTCTTAAGACAGAAGTGGCAAACTTCATGACACCCATGCAGATGGAAAATACAATTGCGACTGCTGAATCCTACACAAATGCACTCTAAGCATTTACACAAGTGCATGGATCGTGCTATCCCAAAAGTACAGTTTTGTACCTACCATAAATGTAGATGTTAGAGTGTTCACCCTGCTGCAGTCATTACACTTGAGTTATCCTGTCGACAGGCGGTTCCGCAGTAGGCCGGATTTCCAAAGTCTTGGTCAGACGTCGGTTGCTGTCGCCTCATCCCTGACGTCAGTGCGCCAGGGGTACATATACTGCAACCGACGCCATTTTCTTCAGTGTTTCTTGCCCCAGATGTCAGGTGCCCCCAAAAAGGTGATCCAAATTAGTACCAAAAGGTGGGAACACTGTACAAACACAAAAACCCTTCAGCTAAAAGCAAATACATCAGTAAGGCCTAACAAAGATTTAGCCAGTAAATCAGAGGGGTTGGAGGGAGGGTAACCTGGACTGTAGCAGGGTGAATACTCGAACATCTACATTTATGGTAGGTACAAAACTGTACTATGTTCACCGTGTTACCCTGCTGCAGTCATTACACTTGGGTTGAGTCCCAAAGCTAAGGTAGGGTGGAGGCATCATAGAGGGTTAGTGGAGGCAATGAGGCCCTGCAGAACTGCAGTGGCAAAGCCTGCCCTGGACTTAGAATAAAGAGGTAAGTGATCGTGTTTGGTGAAGGTGTGCACAGAACTCCAACTTGCAGCTTCTAAGATTTCCTTGGTAGGAACCCCCCTTAGAAAGGCTGTAGAGGTAGTTGTTGCCCTGGTAGAGTAGGATCTAATGGTAAAAGGAACTGGTTTCCCATGATGGGTATTAGCAGAATCGTATGCAATGGCCTATCCATTTAGAAATGGTTTGCTTGGATATGGCCCTCCCTTGAGAAGCTGTAGCATAGGAAACAGAGCTGGTCAGTTTTTCTGAAAGCCTTAGTCTTATCCAAGTAGTAACGAAGCTGTCCGTGAATGTCCAAGGAATGCAGGAGTCGCACACCTTTGTTCTGTGGATTGGGGTAGAAAGTGGGTAGGTGTATGGTTTGATTTAGAGCTACAATGGAAACCACCTTAGGCATGAAGGAAGGATTAGTTTGTAGAGAAACTCTGTCTTGATGAAAAATGAGGAAAGGTTCCACTGCCATAAGTGCCTGCAATTCTGAAACTCTCCTAGCAGAAGTTATTGACAGGAGCAGGGCAGTCTTCCAAAATAGGAACTGAAGGTCTGCAGAAAAAGCCAGTTCAAAGGGAGGTAGCGTTAGTTTTTCCAGAACAAAGTGGAGGTCCCATGTTGGTGTAAGAGCTCTTCTAGGTGGTCTAATGTTTTTTGCCCCTCTGAGGAACTGCCTTATGAGAGGATTTGAAAATAAAGGTGGATTCTTGTCATAGTGAGCTGAAATAGCTGAAGCATGGATTTTAATTGAGGAGAAGGAAAGTCCTTTATGCAACATCTCAGCTAAATACTGCAGAATGTGAGGCATATGAGGCTGAGTTGTGTCTTGGCCTTTAGCTTGGCTCCAAGCAGAAAACCTTTTCCATTTGTCCGAGTAAGCCTTCCTGGTGCTTGGCCTCCTGGCTTCTAGAATAACATCCAGTACTGCTTGTGAAAGAGGGGCTGGTTGGATGTTTAATTGATTTGCCATACAGCCAGGTTTAAGGTTTTGATCTGGCTGTGTAGAATCTGCATGTCTTGCTGCTTGAGCAAATGAGGTATTTGAGGCAATATCCATGGTGGGCTGTGAGCCATATTTAATAGCGGGTACCAGTGCTGGCGTGGCCAGTCTGGAGCTATGAGAATCATTCGAGGTTTCTCCTTTTTGACCTTCAAAAGAACCTTTGTGAGAAGAGGTAATGGAGGAAAAGCATATGCTGTCAGGTTTTTCCAACTGAAGGAGAGAGCGTCCACTTTCCAAACTTTATGGTGGAATGTCCTTGTACAAAATTTTGTCAGCTGGTAGTTTTGAGGACTTGCAAACAGGTCTATATTTGGTAGGCCCCATCTTTGAGTTATCATTGAAAATATTTGTGGGTCTAGCTTCCACTCGTGGGGATCTTTGATGTTTCTGCTTAGGTCGTCTGCCAATGTGTTTTTCTGTCCTGGCAGGAATTGAGCTTGTAACTGGACTTGGTAGGCCAGAGCTGTGTTGCATAAGATTATTGCTTGCCTGCAGTGAGGGTAGGAATGTGTGCCCCTTTGTTTGTTTATGTACCACATTACTGTGGTGTTGTCCGTCTTTATTGCAAGTTGTCCAGGCTGTAGTAGATCCTTGAAGACTGTCAGAGCTTTCTGTACAGCTAGCATCTCTTTTTGGTTTATGTGCAGTTTTCTTTGTTCTGCTGTCCATAGGCCTTGAATGCATTGCCCTGCCATGTGTGCCCCCCAGGCATGGTCTGAAGCATCTGTTGTGATAGCCTGGGTGGGGGCAAGGTGAAAGGCTGACCCTTGAGGTGACATGCCTCTGCCCAGTATAGAAATTCCTGTTGAAGGCAGGGAATGAGAGATATCACTGTGTCCAAGCTGTGGCTGTGTTGAGACCATACGCTTTTTAGGTACCACTGTAATTTCCTCTTATGCAGTTTTGCAAATGGTATTATCAGAATGCAAGATGCCATGAAGCCCAAAGCCTGCAGAATTTTTCTTGCAGTTAAGTGGGTCTTTGTTGCCATTGTCTTGAAATATTGAGTCAGTTGTAATTGCTTGTCTGGTGTAAGATAAGCCTTCTGGGCCGTTGTGTCCAAGCTGGCACCCAGGAATGTCATTTTTTGTGGGGGTACTAGTTTTGACTTCTTTTCGTTTACTGTGTACCCCAGACAACTCAGTAGATGCTTCACAAAAGCCAGATGTTGTAAGAGAATGTCTTTTCTTTCTGCTTGGATGAGGCAGTCGTCCAGGTATGGATATATTTGAATTCCTCTTTGTCTGCAGTATGCAATTACTGGTGCCAGGCATTTTGTGAATACTCTGGGCGCAGTAGATAAGCCAAAGGGCAGTGCAGAGAATTGATAATGGGTTGAACCTGCAATGAAACGGAGGTATCTTCTGCAACTTTGTCTGATAGGGACATGCAGGTATGCCTCCTTGAGGTCCAACGTTACCAGCCATGCTTCCTTGCCCAACATGGGAAGTAGCTGCTGTAGCGTTAGCATCTTGAATTTGGGTACTTGTAAGTGTTTAGAATTGAAAGGTCCAGAATTGGTCTCCAAGCATTTTCTTTTCTGGGTACTAAGAAGAGTCTTGAGTAAAATCCTTGGCCTTGCTCTTGAGTTGGTACCCTTTGAATGGCTCTCATGGCCATGAGAGCTGTAATTTGTTTTTGAGCCTCTGCCCTTTGATTTTGTGGCAGGTTTGGCATTCCTCTTTTTATTGGCAAGGTGTGAAAGTGGAATCTGTATCCTCGTAAAATTATATCTAGTACCCATTTGTCCTTTGTGACCATGTGCCAGTTGTCTGCAAATAGTGCTAGTTTTCCCCCCAGGGGGGCTGACAAGAGAGTTTTGTTTGGCCAGCTGAGGTGCAAGTCATTGAGTTTGCCTTCTGGTGGGTTGAGACCTGTCTTCTCCTCCCTTCTGGGTTGGAGTGCCCCATTGGCGAGGTTTATACTGAGCTTGTGGTTGTCCTCTGCCCCTTGGGTGCCTGTATTTACCCCTCTGAGGCCTGTCAGTGGCTGGAAAGGACCAATTTTTTGTTGGCCAGTTTCTGCTGAAGCGAGGGGGTTGTACTTGTAGGAAATCTTTGACTGTCTGCATTGATTTTGCCTCATCTTCCATTTTCTTTAAAACTTCTTCTGCTTTAACACCAAAAAGAACATCCTGCTGTAAGGGAGCATCTAGTAGTTTTGCTTTAACATGATCAGGCAGACTTTGTTCCTTTAACCAGGCATGCCTACGTATAACTGATCCAGTGACAGCTGCTCTGCAGGAGGCCTCTAAAGAATCAAACCCACATTGCAAGGTATGTTTGCCCACCTGCTCGGTGGCGTGCAACAGATCCTGTACTTCTTTCAATTCAGATTGTTGAGGGAGGGTGGTTATCTTTTGTTTTAACGGAGAGATCAGAAATTGCTGATACGTAAGCATATGAAAATGACAGTTTAGAGCTCTCATAGCTAAAGTGGCTGAGGTGTAAACCTCCTCCCCCCCCCCAATCTGTCTAGTGCTCTTGAATCCCTTTCAGAAGGTACTGGATTTTTAGCCATGGAAGCCTTAGCCCCCTTGGGACCCTGGGAGATGGTCTCTGGGTCAGCTACTGGGCTTTTGTAAAGAAATTTGTGGGGATCAGGTACTCTGTAGTATCTGTCAGGCTTGGCCGGTGCAGGAGGCAGAGTCAGGGTTGAAACTGGATTCTAAATAGACATCATCCACAATATCCAAAACAGGAGGGATGGCTAGAGGTCTGTGTTGGGGGAGTAAAAGATGCTCTCTGAGCCTTTTCTTGGAATCAGAGTATCCTGACCTTACCAGTGGAAATGTTCCCTCATAGTGTGTAAAGTTTCCCCAAAAGAGTAATCTTCTGGAGGGGAAGCTGAGGGAATAGAGTCCTCAGCATCAGATTCTTCATAAGGAGAGAAGGAATAGTCTTGGTCCTCAGAGGAATCCGAAGAAATAGACAGTTGTTCAGAGGAAGCAGATTCTTCCTCTTGTCTAGGCCTTTTGTCAGGAGGAGGCTGAGAACCCCTGATAAGAGAAATCAAATCTTCAGCCATCTTGAGCATCTGTTTCTTAGGCATAGGGCCTTGAACAGTAGACTGAAGTGAAGCCTTTTTCAGTTTGGAAGGAGTCTTCGACTTGGAAAACGTTTTGACTAAGAGTCGGTCTGAAAACGCCTTCAGAAACCGATGGCGTTTCAGAAGCACCAACGTCCTTGGAAGGTAAATCGTCGGTAGGGCCAGAAGTAAAAGGCTGCGTCGGCCTAGTATATTCCATCAAAATATCTGTAGCGGTCTCAGTTTCTAGAACTGCGGTAGTGAGAGGCTGCATCGGAGCCTCACTGATAACCGGAGACCGGATCAACCGAGGCCTCGGAATCGGGCTTAGGCCAGGCTGTCGATCCTTATCCCTGCGCTTTTGGTGCACGCCGGTAGTCAGTAGCTCCGACGGCATGTTATAATTAAATTTTCTGCCAAAAAAGTGTCGTGCGAAATCAAATAGTCTTTTAATAGTACGTTTATTAAATCTAGCACAAAAACGACAAGAAGTGATGTCGTGATCAGGACCTAGGCAAGGTATGCAATAAGAATGAAAATCCTTATGAGGCATTTGCTTCCCACAAGAAATACAATTGTTAACTTTTTCTGACATCGGTCAGAGGCAAGAAAAGTTTCCCCAACGGGGTACTTAGCTTTATAGAAGACTTCGGTCTGAAATTAGACTTCGAAAATTTGATATTTTATAATTCAAGTTTTCTTAACATGACAACAAGGGTTACAAGTTGCTTAGTTATGTGTGTGTGTGTATATATATATATATATATATATATATATATATATATATATATATATATATATATATATAATTATTTATAATTATTTCTTAATTGACGTTTGTTTTTAATTGATGTTATTAATTGATGAATTGATATCATTGGTCAGACAGTATTATATAAGACAAGCTGCTCCATTAAGTTTTTACTCTGATGAAACCTGCATTGTGGTGGGTGAAAGCGCTCAGTGTTAATTTTGTATTAAAGTTTTTCGTGCATTCCAGTTGCGTTTCGTTATTCATTTATTTTTTACTAGTTTTTTAAGTTTTCGTTTGTTTTTTGTGGTCTATGTGAAGTGGTGGAGAGTAACTGGAAGAATCGGAAAATATAGGACATTATCGAACAAATTTTCCTGTTTTTAATATTTTTATCTAATAGAACATTTTTTGTAAAGTATTCTTCACAAGAATATTACTACAATGGAGCAGCTGTTACAACAGCAACTTCTGATCACACAGCGTATGCTTGCTTTTTTAAAAGACCAAAATGGAGCTGACTTTCCTGATAAAAACGCTCCAAAAGACATTAACGTTAACATTTCGCTATCCGAAAGTGAGGAGCGTATCTTCACATTACACTCAACTCCAGGTACGTCTAGAAGCCATCCAACAGCCAGCAATTGTCCGAAGGATTTCATTGGCGTGGAAGCGGAGCACGCAACGGAAGGAAGTAACGAGCACGTGATTCCAAAGCCGAATTCAGCTTCGAACGCTGGTGAGGGGCGAAATGGCATTTTAAGAAATAGAAATAGAAGTAGAGAAAATGGTATACAACAAATACTAACAGCACCAAAATTTAGAGAAGGGTTCAACACCGGAGAGTCTGGGTCTATGAGCAAGCAAGAAGTACAAAACCTTGCAAATGGACAACGTCTTTTTAGAACAGTCCTTGGAGTTAAACCAGGTTCCGAAAGGATTACGAGTTTTTAAGGTACCTTTTGGTTTCGAAAAAGATAGTGAATCATTTACTGAACTGGTTAAATTATTTGATAATACTGGGAAACAGTTGATTAAATTAATTATTAAAAACAATAAACTGCAAACTAAGCAAACTGGGTGAAAGCCTAACAGCACTTGATAACACTATTAAAAAAGATTTATTATACGAGCAGAATAAATTCAAATTGGATAACATTTTAGAAAACATTAATAAATTTGTAAGTAAGGGGCTTGACTATAAAAATGAAAAGCTCCAGAGAGATGCTAATGACTATTGCAAAAATTGTGCTTATGCTCATTTTAGAGATTTCAAAAGGGTATGTGTGGATCAGGAAAATAATCGTTTAAACAACAACACACGATTCAGAGATGCAGTTTTATTTGACAAAAATGTGCAGACATTTGGTGCAGAGGGGCAGCACCTTGATAGCCGAAATGAGCTTTTTTTTTTTTTTTAGAAGAACCAGTTTTACGCAGGTCGTAACGCTTGAAGGAGCGTTACCAGGACCGGCAACAATATTACAGTTATCTAACTGGTCATCAGAACAGCAATCAGAGAAGGTTCAAATCCTTACAAGAACACTATTAACTGAAGAACCTGTACTATGTGATTATGCTGTTGTTGAAAATAACAAAAATGCTTGTACGAATTGTTTAGACAGTGATTGTGTTACACTGGCAAGTGCATTTGATACATGTATTCAAAATACAACAGACGATGAATGTTCTAACAACTTTTCATTGGGTATAACTAACAAGTTAAACCATGTTGAAACTTTAAATAGTGACAGGAATGTATGTGTAGGAAATAATGCACAGAGCTTTGACGGAGTATTTGATACAACTGAACTGATTAATCCTGAACCACCTTTATGTACCTTTGAAACTACGAGTTCTCAGTTGCAAGAGGAGTTACAGTATGAAATAATTTCAGATGGAGGTTTTTCTGTTTATAACTATTCAGACAAAGTGTGTATGGTGATTTTTTATCATTATTTAAAAGGGGTTTTAAATTTATACCCAATTACAAACCTGCTTTGGGAAAAGTTCTATTGAATTTGAAAACATATTCTAGGTTGTGAAATTTGAGATTGTTTTTTAAAGGTAGAAAGGAAACTCTTGATTGTGAAGAGAGAATTACCCTGAAGAGATCTAGTACATTTATTCCCCCTAACAATCCTATAATACATTTATTTGAAATGCTATGTGAATTACAAATAAGGAGAGCATGGAAGGAAGAGTACAGTACAAATGATAATCTTACAATGACTGAAAGGTTTTGTTTAAAAGAACTGAGTGGAAATAATTATAGAGTGATGAAACCAGATAAGGGGGGAGGTGTTGTAATAATGAGCAACATAGATTATTTAAATAAAATGAGTGAAATGTTGAATGACGAGACCACATATAAAATAGTTCCTAAATATGATATTACAAAAGCATACACTAAAATAGATTGGCAATTATACGAGCTTTTTGTTGATGGTACAATATCTGAAAAAGAATATGATTATTTATTAGTAGAAT
>NC_056748.1:857929408-857931908 GCF_019279795.1 Protopterus annectens | reverse complement strand
CTTAGTGATGGTCACATGGGAACTCACCCATATATTTAACCAGCCCAACATAACATTTTATCGAAGGTTTGTAGATGACCTGTTTTTTCTATGGAAAGGTTCACAGGAAAAACTCACACTTGTAGGAAACATCAACAATGAGGAATGTTTTCTGAAGTTCACATTGAACTACTCACTGAACAGCGTCGACTACTTAGATACTACAATATACAAAGAGGAAGGTAGACTGTCTACCAAGGTATACCGCAAACCTTGCTACACCCCAGCATTCTTACACAGAACGAGCATGCATAACCCTACCATTTTTTGAAATATTATCAAGGGTCAGGCTATGAGGCTATCTAGGCTCTCATGTGAAGATACATCTTTTCACAATGAATTCAAACAACTTGAGACTGGCCTCATTAACAGGGGCTACAGTAAACACGATATTTCTAGGGTTTACTCCAATATGAATAACTACAGGCAAACGAGAGCAAAACCATACTTCTCTGAAAGCAGTTTGCAAAGGTGCAAAAGAAACACAAACAGTAAACCATCCAGACAAGCCATCACTCTTCCCTATTCTAACAACATCTCCACTGCAGAACATGCCATAGCAACGCATTGGAACATATTGATGGCAGACAAAAATATTGCTGAGATCATTGGAACTCATCCATTGTTTATATATAGCAACAAAGTCAACCTCAAGAGATCACTTTGTTATAGAACAGAAAACAGGAGAATGCCTTCTCATGCCTCTAATTTTGAGGGCACTAAAAAATGTGGCAAATGCCAACAATGCCACCTCATAGACGAATCACGATTTTTTAAACACCCTGAAATGGGTATATTATGGGAACTCAGGAACAACAGCTCATGCCATACCAGGAATGTTGTTTATGTGGCTCACTGTCTCTCATGTCATTGTTTCTATGTTGGCAAGACAAACAGATCATTGAGAGAACGTATTAGAGATCATTGTTACTGTTACAACAGGAAAGAAGCATTAGCCAAACACGCTAACTAAAGGGACAGATCATACGTTTCTCTTTCAGGTTCTACATACTCAACAAGAAAAACGACGATTCCCCGACGGAAAACTCACCGACGCCAGATGACCGACAGGTAAGTGTACCGACAGGGTGATTTGCCGACAGCGGAAAGACCGACAAGGGAATATGCGATCGCGACGCGGTAAGTGTGCGATGGTGACGGAGTTAGGAGCGGTCAGGTAAGTGCTCGAGATTGTGGGATGTCGGGTTAGGCTGTGGGAAAGGTGAGTGTGTGTTCGTGTCGGAGGTATGGTTCGGGTAAGGTAAGTGTGTGCTAGTGAGGGACTGTAGTTTAGGGACGGGTTAAGTGAGTTAGGGTTAGGGTGCAGGTAGGTGAAGTGTACGTTAGTGTCGGAGCTTGGGCTAGGGGTGGGTTAAGTGAGTTAGGGTTAGGGTGCAGGTAGGTGAAGTGTGCGATAGTGTCGGACCTTAGGGTTAGGGTTTGGGTCAGGGCTAGTGTGTATGCTATGTAGTGTCGCGTGTTGTTTACGTTCCGTGTGTCGGTGTAATGGTGTTCGGTGTTTTGCGTTGTCGGGTTTGTGTGATGTCGGTCATCTGGCGTCGGGGAATCGTCGTGTCGGTAATTAGTAGTAGACCCATATATATATATATATATATATACACACACACACACACACACACACATATATATATATATATATATATATATATATATATATATATATATATATATATATATATATATATATATATATATATACACACACACACACATACACTTTATTATATATATATATATATATATATATATATATATATATATATATATATATATTATATACATATATATATATATATATATATTATATACATATATTATATACAAGTCCCGTGTTTTAACCCAATATGTGATCTAACGTCTTTAAAGGAACATGCTCATCGTGTTTATGTAGCAGGTTCCACAGACAGGAGCTAATTTCATTCATCAAATCAGTTTCTTCTGCCCTCATTCTATCAGCCCTGTGTATTACGAGAGAGCGAACGTGCAAATTTATTTTGTACGCAGCAGCTTTTTGATTGATGTACAAAGGTCTTGCCAGCTGATGCTTTGCAGTGTGAGGTGGGAAGTGTTTATGTGCAGGGAATGATGAATATAAATGGTTATATGTGCCAGGAAAATGTAGGTACTTGCTAGGCTTCTGATTTGTATTGGTGACAGACGAGTAACTTACCTGTAAGAGTGAAAGGGAAGGTCTACAAGAGGGTAGTGAGACCAGCTATTTTATATGGGTTGGAGACAGTGGCACTGACAAAAAGGCAGGAGTTTGAGCTGGATGTGGCAGGGTTAAAGATGTTAAGATTAAGATTTGCACTGGATGTGACTGGGTGGACAGGATTAGGAATAAGTATATTAGAGGGTCAGCTCAGGGCATCATAAATAAGCTTATCAGCTTAAATATCAACCCCTATATCACAAGATGGGTTTCAAACTGGCTCAGAGA